>NC_133327.1:388929894-389124894 GCF_042186555.1 Aquarana catesbeiana
AGTGGCAATGGAGCTTATTTAGACATTTAAAATTAAAATACAGTTGGCACTACAACTGCTCGACCATAACCTAGGAGACAGCCCAAAAGAAAGGCAAGCAATAAATATAATGCAAGATTTCATCAATATTTTTTTTATTGTAAAAAATTATATATCCTGGCCCATTGCAATGGCCCCCCAACCCATAAAATAATTAACATATTGCTGTCTAACTTGACGGGCACTTTGGGGGGCCAAGCCAGTACGGACAGTATCCAGGCCCGTAAGGTTGGCATCTATTTGTCCGGCCTCAGGCCCAACTGTGCCTATATAATTCGGAGAATGTTTGTTTAAAAAGTTGTGCAGAATGCAGCACGATAAAATGATAAAATTAAGTTTGTATTCCGCCAAATTAATGGCTGTTTGAAACAGGCGGAACCGGCTGGCCAGAATTCCAAACGCATTCTCAACCACTCTTCTAGCTCTGGCCAGCCGGAAATTAAAAACCCTCCTCTCCGGGGTGAGGGTTCTTTGGGGGAATGGCCTCATGAGGTGCTTGCTGAGAGCGAAGGCTTCATCGGCAATGAAGACAAAGGGGAGTCCTTCCACGTTATCCGCATCAGGTGGCAATCCCAGGCCACCACTCTGGAGACGCTGGCAGAACTCCGTCTGGGCAAATACTCCTCCATCCGACATCCGGCCATTCTTCCCCACGTCCACATACAAAAAATCATAGTGTGCCGACACCACCGCCATTAAAACAATACTGTGGAACCCCTTATAATTAAAATAGTATGACCCCGAATGGGGTGGTGGCACAATGTGGACATGTTTCCCATCTATAGCCCCTCCACAATTGGGAAAGTCCCAATGGCTGGCAAAATGGGATGCCACAGTCTGCCATTCCTGTGGCGTTGAAGGAAACTGGGGAATCAAACAAGAAAACCAAAATCAATTAATTTGGAAGCTAACATTGCAAGAAAATTAGACAATTAAAAACATTATTCCCCAGCATCAGTATAACATTCAATAATTTAATTCTTCTGGAATAACTAATATGGAAAGGCACACTTATCAGATTGCTCACCCCCTCTGATGGAACATTGATTACATTTTAGGGGGTTGTGAAATCCCTAAAAAAGATTACTTTTAGGACACGCAGGAATTTAGGGACTAAAAAGGCTACAAGACTGCAGTTGTCGCACTCTGCAGGTGCAGTTGCTAACCAGCTTACAGTAAATGAGGTAATGTAAAAAGGCATTCATGTTGCAAGGAGTACACAATCACATGCAAGGGCAATTAATGAAAACACTTTGAGGCTTGCATATGATTTGATGATGGAAATCAGCAGAGCTTCTGCTCATTTACTAAAGCACTGGAACAAATGCACTTGTAGAGTGCACATGCATTTTGCAAACTGCAACATATATTTGCTTTAGACAAATCAACACCACAGAACATTCAAGCAAATTTTTACGAGGGTGGGGGGGGGGTTGTGAAATCTAGATAATTGCTAATTAGCAGCACACTATTTGGAGTGAGTTTAGGTGGGGGTGGGGGGGGGTTGTGAAATCTAGATAATTGCTAATTAGCAGCACACTATTTGGAGTGAGTTTAGGTGGGGGTGGGTGGGGGGGTTGGGAAATCTAGATAATTGCTAATTAGCAGCACACTATTTGGAGTGAGTTTAGGTGGGGGTGGGTGGGGCGGTTGGGAAATCTAGATAATTGCTAATTAGCAGCACACTATTTGGAGTGAGTTTAGGTGGGGGTGGGTGGGGGGGTTGGGAAATCTAGATAATTGCTAATTAGCAGCACACTATTTGGAGTGAGTTTAGGTGGGGGTGGGTGGGGGGGTTGGGAAATCTAGATAATTGCTAATTAGCAGCACACTATTTGGAGTGAGTTTAGGTGGGGGGGGGGGTTGTGAAATCTAGCAAATTGCTAATTATAAGCACACTAAATACACTCAAACAAAATACATTCAAAATGAGTAGACTAGGTGGATATGTTCCCATCACTTCATGCTGGGAAGGTTATTGAAGGAAAATATACATGCATGACAAAAAATAACAGGAAAAAAATCCAGCATGTGTGAGGATAAAAAGGGGACATTCACACTATATTGCAATGATGGTAAGTAGTGTTTGAAGCAAGAAATACATTACATTATCAAAGATTACATAAAAGAACATGTGATGCTAATAAAAGAAAAATATCTTACCTTAATATAGTCCTTCTGCAGGACCTGGATGATGGCAGAACAGGTCTCTGGGATAATGATCCCCAGAGCCTGGGGGGAGATGCCTGTCGAGAACTTAAGGTCCTGCAGGCTTCTCCCTGTGGCCAAATACCGCAAGGTAGCGACCAGCCTCTGCTCCAGAGTGATGGCTTGCCTCATGCAGGTATCCTGCCTGCTGATATAGGGGGTCAGCAAAGCCAACAAACGGTCAAAAACGGGGTCCGTCATCCGGAGAAAGTTCCTGAAATCCTCAGGATTATTCTCACGGATCTCACGGAGCAAAGGCATGTGACAGAACTGGTCACGCTGAAGCAACCAATTCTTGGTCCATGAACTCCTCCTCGCCCTGTTCATGGACTGGTCTTGGGCTGAAGAATAAACTACAGCACCAAGCACATACAATGCACGAGCTCTACAACGAGTACATACAGGTAACATGGTTTCAAAACGGTCGGCTGGTCAGAACGCACTAAACAGAACGCACTGAAGAACAGCAAGGCCTGTGAAGAACGACCTGAAAATCAGGAACGAGCGGCCAATAAAACAAAGATTTCTCAATGCCAACTGACCAAACGCACTGAAAAGCAGATACAAACCTCACAAGCACAGACTGAACAACAGTTAAAACGAACTGAAAAATACGAGTCTCACAAGCGCGAATCGTCTCTCACCAAACTTCTACTAACACGAGATAAACACGAGATTAGCAGAAGGAGCCCAAAGGGTGTCGTACGGGCTATTGAACTTCCGTTTTATAGTCTCGTCGGACTTGGTCTACGTCACCGCGTACTAGGCTGTCGTACTTTTGTGTGGTCGTGTGTAGGCAAGTCCGTTCGTAAGAAAGTCTGCCGCAAGTCCGCCGAAGGTACGTCGGAAGTATGTCGGACAGGCTGTCGGACTTTTGTAGACGAAAAGTCCGACCGTGTGTACGCGGCATTAGAGTTGCCTTTTTTGCCATATTTTTTTCTGAAAATGATACATTCTCAAACATTCTCAAGTTTAAACATGTGATATGTTTTCTATTGTAAGTAAAATATGTGTTTATGAGATTTGTAAATGATCTGTTTTTACATACACAACTACCACAATTCAGACTATCAGAATATACACAGCATCACATTTTTTTAGAATTGGAGTTGTAGAAAATCATGCTTCTGCATGCTGAACATTATGTGTTGGTTTCCTTCTTGAGGCACAAAATTGTACTTGTGCCACCCACCTGTTGGAATTGTCCTGATAGAACTCCTTACTTATAGCTTTTAGGAAATCCTGATCTTCCATGGTGGCTGCCAGTTCATTGTCTTTAGTTTTTACATTGAATACTTTGCTGCTGACATCAGTGGGGCTGGTGCTAAAAATTTCTGGAGGAGAGGGCGCAAAAAAAAGAAAAATTCTGAAAAAAAACATCAATTGCAGCCTCACTGTGCCCATCAAATGCAGCCACTGTGCTCATTAATTGCAGCCACTGTGCCATAAAACGCAGCCACTGTGCCATCAAATGCCACTGTGCCCATCAAATGCTGCCACTGTGCCCATCGAATGCTGCCACTGTGCCCATCGAATCCTGCCACTGTGCCCATCGAATACTGCCACTGTGCCCATCGAATACTGCCACTGTGCCCATCGAATACTGCCACTGTGCCCATCGAATACTGCCACTGTGCCAATCAAATGCTGCCACTGTGCCAATCAAATGCTGCCACTGTGCCAATCAAATGCTGCCACTGTGCCAATCAAATGCTGCCACTGTGCCCATCAAATGCCACTGTGCCCATCAAATGCTGCCACTGTGCCCATCAAATGCTGCCACTGTGCCCATCAAATGCTGCCACTGTGCCCATCAAATGTTGAAAAAAGGAGGGGTGTGGTGGCGCCAACTGTGGTAGCTTGTTTATGCAAAAATAAAAGTTAGTGTAACAATTACACTTACTGGTTCGCAGGGTGGAGGTGTTTCTTTGAGATGGAAAAGTGTCCTGGGATGTGCTGTTATCTTGTTTCCGGCTCGGATTTCATTCCTTCAGGCGTCTGGGTGTGGAGTCTGTACACAGGCTGAACCACTGCATCCAGTGCATGGAAAGCTCCATGCTGACCACTCTGGAGTGCAGAAGAGGAAATGACGTCACTGATGCACGGCAAACGTCCAGGCTGGTGTTGGGGATAATGCAGGGATAGTACAGGCTACGCGCTCGGGGCTCACAGCTCCTTCTACTGGCCTTTTTGCTCCCTGGAGGAGAGCAGCTTGAATATATAGTGGAGGCAATTAGGTTAATTAGGTTAATTAGGTTAAGGTGTATGGGCTGGAGGTCTGTGGCTGTGGAACCACAACAGCCAGCAGACCCACAATCTTCCAAAAAGCACAAAAAAGTTGAAAGTAAAGTATGAAGAATTAAAAATATGATGAATTGGGGGTAAGTTTAATAAATATGAGGATAATAATAGTAAGTGGAATTAGAGTTAAAACATTTATTTAGAAGATGAAAAAAATGTGGAAAAAAAAAATGAAATAAAAATAAATATAAACTAAAAAATAAAATGAAAAATAAAAATAAAAATGGGGAAAAAACAATGAAAAATAGAAATAAAAATAAATAAATAAATAAAATAAATACATTTAGCGAACACAGGCGTTTCATAGAAAAGGGCTGGGACAAACACAGTGTCCCTCTTCATTTTTTGAAGGAACACCAAAAATCTACCATGGGCCTCAGGGTCTGGGTCATTGAGGCCATGCCCAGAGGTCTTCCTGCTGCGGAACGTTTTAAACGCCTGTGTCAGCAGGAGGCCTACTGGATATATTCATTGGGTACTCTCTCGCCAGGGGAACTCAATGAAGAATTAGAAACACATTCTTTGTTGTAGTTTACTTCCCCCCCTTCCCCTCTCCAAGCATACATTCATTCTTCACTTTCTTATTATATATATATATATATACACCTTGCCCATCACGATACAAACCATGTAGAAGTTTCTTACAACATAAAAATACCCCCATGGTCCTTTGCTGTCGTATCATCCAGTCACCTGAGGGACCGCTGTCCCCTCATGGACCCAGATAGCAACTCCATCGTTCTATATAACAACTTCACCCTCTTTCCCCCCCGCCCCCCACCCCTCCCCACCCCCCCTTCCCTCATGTCCCCCTGAGCTCATCCTCACAATGTGTATCCCAGTGCTTTTTAATCTCATTTTTTATTTTTTATTTTAATTTTACATTTATTTTTATTTTTTTATTTATTTTATTATTTTTATTTCTATTTTTCATTGTTTTTTCCCCATTTTTATTTTTATTTTTCATTTTATTTTTTAGTTTATATTTATTTTTATTTCATTTTTTTTTTTCCACATTTTTTTCATCTTCTAAATAAATGTTTTAACTCTAATTCCACTTACTATTATTATCCTCATATTTATTAAACTTACCCCCAATTCATCATATTTTTAATTCTTCATACTTTACTTTCAACTTTTTTGTGCTTTTTGGAAGAATGTGGGTCTGCTGGCTGTTGTAGTTCCACAGCCACAGACCTCCAGCCCATACACCTTAACCTTATTAACCTAATTAACCTAATTGCCTCCACTATATATTCAAGCTGCTCTCCTCCAGGGAGCAAAAGGCCAGTAGAAGGAGCTGTGAGCCCTGAGCGTGTAGCCTGTACTATCCCTGCATTATCCCCAACACCAGCCTGGACGTTTGCCGTGCATCAGTGACGTCATTTCCTCTTCTGCACTCCAGAGTGGTCAGCGTGGAGCTTTCCATGCACTGGATGCAGTGGTTCAGCCTGTGTACAGACTCCACACCCAGACGCCTGAAGGAATGAAATCCGAGCCGGAAACAAGATAACAGCACATCCCAGGACACTTTTCCATCTCAAAGAAACACCTCCACCCTGCGAACCAGTAAGTGTAATTGTTACACTAACTTTTATTTTTGCATAAACAAGCTACCACAGTTGGCGCCTCCACACCCCTCCTTTTTTCAACATTGATTATCAACAGAGGTAATGGACACCCTCTGAGGATGGCTGCCTCCTCATTCTAGAATTTACCTGCCTTATTTTAATGTGCTATTATAGCTACCATTGTACTATTTACCCTAGACATCACATGTTGCGGAGCGCCGGAAAACCCCCCCTTTTGTGTCTGTGCCCATCAAATGCTGCCACTGTGTCCATCGAATGCTGCCACTGTGTCCATCGAATGCTGCCACTGTGTCCATCGAATGCTGCCACTGTGTCCATCGAATGCTGCCACTGTGTCCATCGAATGCTGCCACTGTGCCCATCGAATGCTGCCACTGTGCCCATCGAATGCTGCCACTGTGCCCATCGAATGCTGCCACTGTGCCATCGAATGCCGCCACTGTGACCCCCCCACCCACTTGCCGTCCGCCGGGCACTTAACCTGTCTCGGTGGGGCAGCAGGTGACGGCGGCTAGCGGTGTCCTCCATGCGTCTCCTCCCGCCCTCTCCCCGTCCTCTCCTCTTGATAGGCGTCCAATCACAGCGCCTGTCGTTTCAGCCAATCAGGTGAGGGGTAGCAGACCCGAGCACCTGATTGGCGGAGAGGTGGTTCAGTGTTAGGAAAGTGAATACTGATTCGCTTTCCTAACCAGGCGCCTGAATCTATCCATTGGTCATAAAGGGGGTGGCTGGAGAGAGGGGGCAGCACTTGTGCACCCTTATGGACGCACCGCCACTGGCTGACATTATCATTCCTGAAATGAAGGGCATTGTTATTGCCTTGTGTGAAGAACTGTTGCATGCAAAGTCTTTCTTTCACATTGTAGTTATGTGGGCACTGCTCAAAACAAGTTATTATTATTATTATTATTATTATTATTATTATTATTATTATACAGGATTTATACAGGCAAAGTATTCCACCATGCCACTGCTAGCCCAATACTCCCCTAGAGGCACATGGAATAAATATGGGGCGCTTCAAATATAAATAAGTGTAACCAAAAAACTGTGTATAGCACAATAGTGGTGGAACCCTCCTACTGTGTTTTGTGCTGCACGTAACAAGTGTAATCAAAAAACTGTATATAGCACAATAGTGGTGGAACCCTCCTACTGTGTTTTGTGCTGCACGTAACAAATAACACACATTAAATGAATAATTGTGACATTCACGTGAAACACTCTGTGAAATCACTGCATTCCATGCTGTGACATCTCAAAACATTAAATGACAGTCCATATGAATCAGATCCATCCAAGAGGAACTGCTTGTGATCACATCCAGTGTAAATCAGCTGCATACATTTAAGTGTCTTCGTGTGTCTTCCACCTCACCCCTGTGCTCAGTGAATCACACCCTCCAGAAATGCACTCACCGAGTTACAATGCCAGCACTTTCATGCAAGGCAAAAAACGCAAGTTTTACCACACTCAGGTGTAAAAAATGGCAAGATACGTGTCCAGGAGGATAGTTGTTATATGGATCCACATGTAAGAAAATAAAATGCTCCAATAGTGTAAACCAGCAAAACTATTTATTAAAACCACTGCAACCTTCAACTGATGCACTCACATTGTACAAAAGATAAAACAGCAGAAATCATTTGTGGATCACATCAATCTTCAAGCAATCTTCAAACAGGTGTAACTCAATAAACAACTGGTGGTCACGGCGAACCCGAGGTGTGCTTTCTCTGGGCTGCAGTATCACTGCAATCTCACCCTCCCTTCAGCTCTCCTCCGCTCCTCCGTCCACTAAAACTTCCTGATTCCTGTGTAGTTCAACTGCGCTGTGTGTCACGTCTCACAGCCACGCCCCCGACATGTTTCGTCATAGGTAGACTTAATCATGGGATTGGCTGTGCAGGCTGTCATTCACCCCTTATATTTGCTTCTAATTGACGCCCATTTGGCCGCGCATTGCGCATACGCACACCTCGCGTCCCCGTTCCGCTGATTATGTATGGGATATCTCATTTAAAACACTCATAAAACAAAATCGTTGAAAATCTTTTAGACATTACACATAAATCACACTTAATTGATAAATATGCATATCATTCCCAATGGTTGTTTCAAACCTTAGATCAATTATGGTGAGTTGGAAAGAGGGATCCTGCACGGGCTCCCCCGCTGGACAAGAGTGGTAACTGCATACCCTATCCCATCCAACCTTATCAAATGCTGGATGGTGATCAAAAGGCAAACGGCCCCCTAGTGTCCAGTGTCCATATTGCAGATTTTTCAGCATGCGTGAAAGTATTCATGGTGGGAACCTCTCTCAATCAAATGTATCCGTCTTTACAGATCTCTTTTTTTAAAAATAAGATCACATGGACTCTATATTATAAAACTATTAAATATAAACTCTGAGTGTTCATGCTCAGAGATTATCTTATTCCAATATATCAACCCTTTCAGGAATGGGTCTAAAATAAAATATACCCTCATAACGATATATTACAAACATAGTAAACTAAACAGGCTAAACTATCTCTATAACTGGCTGCCCCTGCATATTATATGATAAAGTCAACAATATGTCAAGGGATATAACAAGAGCCATATTATATATCTCTATTTAATCTATTATTAAATTTCTATGTAGGTCGAGTGAACAGGGTCGGGGGCTGATGATGATATAACCTCTCCACCCCCCCTCACTCATACCCACATGGGGGCATCACATCAAGCTATTATCATGACGATGATGTCTCCTATAATCAAACCCTAAGAGATCCCTAAAAAAAATTTTTTTTTTTTTTTGATAAAAACTACTAAAAATCTTTAAAAATTCCTAAAAAAGGTGGGACTAAAAAAGACTACAGAAAATCGGAACCCTACAAAACTGAGATAACTTTACATTAAAAATCATTAATAAAGCAGTTAAGATCCAGTTCTATGTTCAACCCTTTCGGGGCCAGACTCTTCAAAAGATATATCCATCTGGTTTCCCTACGGGATAGGTCCCTAACTCTATTGGACCCTCTCCAAGAGGGGTGGACCACATCTATCCCACAGAACTGCAAAAGTGTGGGGTCCTTTTGGTGTTTTTCTTTAAAATGTAGGGAGACACTGTGGAACCTTTATCCATTTTTTATGTTGGTCATATGCTCTGAGATCCTAATCCTCAAGAGTCTCTTGGTTCTCCCTACATATAGCAAGCCACACGGACACCACATTAAATAGACCACATGCGTAGAGTTGCATGTACTGAATTCTCTAATTTCAAAGGATTCCCCTTCCCTATTGGTTATGCTGGTGACACCTCTATGGTTCACTCTTGTTGTTCGGCAGCAGATGCACCTCCTACAGCAATAGAAGCCCTTGAAATCAAAACCAAACACATTCCGTCTTGGTGGGTCCAATATCTTCCTTACCACGTGGTCTCCGAAATTGGGAGCCCTCCTATATATGAACCTCGGTTGGTTCGGAAGTATCCCACCCAAGTGCCTATCCTTACATAGGATGTGCCAGTGTTTTTTAAAAATATTCTCGACCTCTTTATATTGGCAGTGAAACCCTGAAATGAATCCATATTGGTGTCGAGTATCCTCTGACACCATTGAGGGCTTATTTAGACACAGGTCCCTGGAGGTTGAAGCCACCTCTTCAGTGATCCTGCTGAGTGTTCCCACTCTATACCCTTTTTGTAAAAATTTATTAAGGACTTCAGCCTGCTCATAGTAGTCGTCTAATTTAGTGCAATTACGCCGAACACGTAGCAACTGTCCTTTGGGGATGTTTTTTATCCAAGCCGGATGGTGGCCACTTCTTATAGATAAAAAACTGTTACGATCAGTTGGCTTAAAAAATACTTTGGTTATTAGTGCATCTCCCTCCCTGATAATCGTCACATCCAAAAAATTTACCGAGGTACTACTAATTTGATGTTCCAATTTAATGTTATTAGAATTATTATTAAGTTCCTGTATAAATTCCATCGCTGACTCCTCTGTACCCTCCCAAATAAATAGGAGGTCATCAATAAATCTTCTGTAAAATAATAACTGAGGCCTTCTCTGGTTGAATACCTTCCTGTCTTCCCACTCAGCCATAAACAGGTTGGCGAGGCTGGGAGCAAATTTAGCTCCCATAGCCACGCCAACCTGCTGGGAGTAGAAATCACCATCACACCAAAAATAATTATGGGACATGCAAAAATCTAATACATGCCCCAAAAATCTCTTCTGCACAGACGGAATGTCTTCTCTTTTGCTTAATGCCCAATTAAGGGCCAGCGCTGCGTCTTCGTGTTGAATGATGGTGTATAGGGAGGCTACATCAGCCGTTACCATATACACTGATGATGACGTGTCTAATTTAACATCATTTAATAGAGTCAGTAGATCCCCTGTGTCCTTCAAATATGCCCTAGTGGCCTTGACACTGGGTTGAAGAAACTTATCTAGAAATTCCCCCAGCCTGGCTGTTACAGAGCCTATCCCATTCACAATAGGCCTAGGGGGTGGGCATTGGATATTCTTGTGTACCTTCGGTAAGGTATAGATAACCGGGATTCTACAAGCACTGGGGATGAGATATCTTTTCTCTCTAGAATTTATTGCATCCAATCTATATCCCCAATCCACTAGAGCTCCCAATTGTGCTTTATATGCTTCCGTAGGGTCTGATGATAATTTCTTATATGTTGATCTATCTCCCACTAGCTGCAACAACTGATCCAGATAAAATTTTTTATCCAGTAGCACAACCCCCCCCCTTATCAGCAGGTCGTACTATAAGATCTTTCTTTTTTTCAAGAGAGCTGATTCCTTCTCTGATATAATGGGGGTTGACACCCTTCCGTAAAGGAAGTTTATCAATATCGTTCAGTACTAGGCTTTTGAACACTTCTATAAAGTGATTCCCTGGGTTCTGTGGATTGAAGATAGATTTGTTTTTTAAACCTGAATCTATCCTATTCAGTGGTACCTTGGCTCTAACTGAGGCCTCCACTGGATGACTTAGGAAATGTTTCTTAATATTCATGGTTCTAATGGATTTGTGCGTGTCTATGTAGACATCGAACTTATTCATTTCCTTTTTTGGGGCACATTTTAATCCCAAGTTCAAAATGTTGAGCTCTTTATGGTTGAGCTCAACACTACTGAGGTTGTATATCCCTATGTCTCTACATCCCTTGGTCTTTTCCTTGGATTTCCTGGATCTTCCCGCCCTACACCCCCTTCTTCTCCTCTGGGGGGCATGTGGTAATCCTGGGGGGGCACTTGTCTCCCTCCCCCTCTCTGGTAAGGGCCTCTGGGATTTCTCTTCGGTGTTCCCCCTCCCCTCCCTCGTTGTCCTAAAAAAGGACTATAGTCTAAACGATCTTCCCTTTCCAGTGGGGAGAATCTATTATACAGAGGGACATTATTGTACCCCTCCTGATAATGTTGTTGTGGGGGGTAACGTTGCCATTCACCATATCCCTGTGGGGTATTCCCTCTATATCCTCTAGGGGAAGAGTATTCATTATACTGTCCCCGTGGGTATCCTCCTCTTCCTCTTGAGAGTGGTCTAGGGGATTGGTGGTATCTCGCTCCTCCCCTCCCTCGTGAGGAGGGTCTTGGGGAGCGGTAATAATCTCTTCCATACTGGCCAGCCTCCACACTGCGCCCCCTCTCGCTGGATCTGGGGTTCATCCCAGCATGGCTTACTTTACTCTTATTCGCTGCCTTTTTCTTATTATCACCTTTTGGTGGATTACTCGTACCCCCTGCCACACTGGTGTTGGCAGCTGGGTCTTCAGTGTTGGAAATCAAGGATGCTTGCCATGCATAGATTTTATTGGTCTTAAAATCATTTAGGTCCCGGTTGAACTTCTTAACTTTCTTTTTTTTGTGTCTCTCGATCAATTTTTTCTAACTTTTTCTTTATATTATTATTAAACTCATTCATTTGATTAGTATCTTTAATGGGTTCCAGTTTTTCTTGCAAGTCTCTGATTTTTTCATTTAACATACTTAATTTAATCTGTTTCCTTTTTAGGACAAGTCCCTGTAATTCCCTACCTGCTTTATTAAAAAATTCAAGCCATTCGTTCATGAATGACTGATCATTAAAACCATCTTGGGGAGGTACCTCCCATCTTAAACTTCTAAAAATGAGGTTCTCTCTACGATAGTGTTCAAATGTGAACACATCCCACCATGTTTTTATTTGTTTTTCCAACAACCCATCAAGAGTTTTAAGTAATGCTGAAAAGTCTTCCTCATTCTCAATCATTGGTTGATCATTTGAGAAAACTGATTCGGGGTTAAGTTGTCTATTCTTTAGTTGAATGCATCCATGGCTGCGGGTGGTAATCAAACAGAAATAATAAACACTGGGTAACCTCACTAGAGCGCCCTTCCACCAAACAGACACCCCCACCGCGCCAATGCCTCTAAATAAACTCAAATAGTGGTGTGAACCAATATTAGGTGGTGAACACCCAAAACATCCAATTCCTTACTCTCACAAATAGTGTTGACCAGTGTTAAATGGTGTGTATAAAATGTAATGAAAACGTGAGAATCGATAAAAACAAGCGAAAATAGGAACAGCTGCCCCTTTAAATTATAAAGTATACAGGCAAAGTATTTACTCCACCATGCCACTGCTAGCCCAATACTCCCCTAGAGGCACATGGAATAAATATGGGGCGCTTCAAATATAAATAAGTGTAACCAAAAAACTGTGTATAGCACAATAGTGGTGGAACCCTCCTACTGTGTTTTGTGCTGCACGTAACAAGTGTAACCAAAAAACTGTATATAGCACAATAGTGGTGGAACCCTCCTACTGTGTTTTGTGCTGCACGTAACAAGTGTAATCAAAAAACTGTATATAGCACAATAGTGGTGGAACCCTCCTACTGTGTTTTGTGCTGCACGTAACAAATAACACACATTAAATGAATAATTGTGACATTCACGTGAAACACTCTGTGAAATCACTGCATTCCATGCTGTGACATCTCAAAACATTAAATGACAGTTTGTGCGGCGCTTTACAACATGAGGGCAGGCATTACCGTTACAAAACAATTCAATACAGGAGGAGTCAGTCTGCATCTTTAGATCTTAAAAACTAGGAGGGAGGGTCAAGTGATACAAAAGGAATTAGCTGTTGGGGGTGAGCTTATGGAGAAAATAGCAGTACAGTTGTTAGGTGTGGGCAGAATAGGCTTCTCTGAAGAGGAGGGTTTTCAGGGATCATCTAAAAGAAAACAGCATAGGAGATAATTGGACAGATTGGGGTAGGGAGTTCCATAGGATGGGAGAGGCTCAGGAAAAGTCCTGGAGGCGAGTATGGGAGGAGGTGATGAGAGAGCTAGAGAGCAGGAGGTCTTGGGAGGAACAAAGCGAACGATTAGGTTGGTATTTAGAGACTGGTTAGTGGTGTAGCTGGGGCCAAGTTGTGGATGGCTTTGTAAGTTATTGTTAGTATTTTGAATTTAATTCATTGGGTGAGTGGCAGCCAGTGGAGGGATTGGCAGAGAGGAGCAGCCGACACTGAGCTGTTGGTAAGGTGGATGAGCCTGGCAGCAGCATTCATAATGGACTAAAAGGGGATAGCCTATGTAAAGGTAAGCTAATGTAATGCAACCATTTGGCTGGACTCATGTCTTAAAAGGAGAAACTATGAAAGACCTCCTGACATTACCCAGACAGGTGTTGCCTATGATGACCCAGCCTAGGTCTAGGCATTGGGTGTACGGTGTGTCATGAAGCCCCCTCATTTTGTTGGCGAGCCTTATGTACTCTTGGGGTGTCTCTGCTGAAAAGCAGGAGAATAGTTCTGTCAAGAGCTGATATGTGGTCAGCTATGCCCGAGGCAGCTGCTGGAGTAGGGATCTCCTCTCTGTTGGTTGGAATCTGGTTGCACTTGATGATAGTGGGCAATGGTATTTCTACACTGCCATTCAGGGAAGCTACTACAAGACCAGTGCCCTTCTGTCTGAAACTTATGTAATGCCAGCACCGGTGGCCAGGGTGTGTGGTTAGGGTAATGCATCTCCTGTTATGTTTAATAGGTCAAAAAGCTTTAATCTTGCAAGAGACCTGTTAATCTGATCATCTAGAATACAACATAGTATACAGACTTACAACATTTTCAGGTTGACCCTTGGGGTATGCTAGAACTAAGCTTATTTTGGCATAGAAACTGTAACAGAGTCCTTCTCCACAGACGTCTAGACATGCAGGATGAAAAAATTTGTTTAGTTTAGTTTCGATTCGTTATTTAACTAAATTTGTTTAGTTAAATTAGTTGCATTCGTTACATTCATTTTCGGGATTCGTTTAGTTTAATATTCAAATTCGAAAAAAATTCTACCGCATTCGAAAAAAATTTGACCGAATTTAAAAAAGTAAACTATATATAACCATTTTGCGAAATTCGAATTTCATATAGAATGAAATCTAATTCCAATAGAAAAGATTCAAATAGAATAAAAAATAAGAATAGCATGCAAAAACAATAGAAGAATAGAAAAAAAAATATAATATATTCTATTCTAATCTTTTCTATTCAAATTTGAATTCATTCTGTACCAAATTCCAATTCCGGAAGATGTTTTATATATATATATATATTGTTCTATTGTTTTTTCTATTCTAGTCTTTTCTATTAGAATTCGATTTCATTCTTTTTCTATATAACCATTTTCCGAAACTCAAATTTCGTATAGAATGAATTTGCATTCAAATAGAAAAGATTAGAATATAATAGAATAGAATAGAAAAGAATAGCATAGAAAAACCATAGACCAGCATAGAAAAACATTATATATATATATATATATATATATATATATATATATATATATATATATATATATATATATATATATATATATATATATATATATATATATATATATATATATATATATATATATATATATATATATATATATATATATATATATATATATATATATATATATATATATATATATATATATATATATATATATATATATATATATATAACCATCTTCCGAAAATTAAATTTCGTATAAAATGAATTCGAATTTGAATAGATTAGACTAGAGTAGAAAAGAATAGACTAGAAAAACAATAGAACAGAATAGAACATAATAAATAAATATATATATATTTAATTAGTTTATTTTATTCTGTTCTATTGTTTTTCTAGTCTATTTTCTATTATTTTCTATTCTACTCTTTTCTATGCAAATTCGAATTCATTCTCGAATTTCGTCTAGAATGAATTCAAATTCGAATAGAAAAGTTTAGAATAGAAAAGAATAGCATAGAAAAACAATGGAACAGAATAGAAAAAAAATTATATATATATATATATATATATATATATATATATATATATATATATATATATATATATATATATATATATATATATATATATATATATATATATATATATATATATATATATATCTATCATCTTCCGAAATTCGAATTTCATATAGACTGAAATCAATTTTGAATAGAAAAGAATAGAATAGAAAATAATAGAAACAAATAGCATAGAACAGAATAGAAATTAATATAATATATATACCGGTATATAGACTGAAGTGTAGAGGAGAACCACACACAGCTTTCAATCTAGTGTCAACAGGTCCTCCCACCGACCTTGTATATATAAAAATAAAGTTCAGATGTGTTCTGACTGATCTAAGGAAGGGTGCGAACAAATCAGCCTGAAACGTAATCTTTGTCTGAACAAATGATTGTAATGATTCTGTTTGGAATGACTCTACTTGCTTTGTAATCTTTTTCTAAAGATTTGATGGAATAAAGCAACAAATTTTTAAGTGCAGCAACCTTTGGCACTATATATATATATATATATATCTATCAAATTTCGCATAGAATGATTTTGAATAGAAATGATTAGAATAGAATAGAAAATAATAAAATAGAATAGAAAATCAATAGAACAGAATAGAATAAAATACAATATATGTTTTTCTAGTTTATTCTTTTCTATTATTTTTTTTTTCTATTCTAATCTTTTTTATTCAAATTCATTCTATACGAAATTTGATCTTCAGAAGCCATGTTCCGAAATTCGAATTTCGTATAGAATGAATTTGAATTTGAATAGAAAAGACTATTAAAGAATAGAAAATAATAGAAAAGAAAAGCATAGAAAAACAATAAAACAGAATTAAAAATAATATTATATATGTATTCTATTGCTTTATGATTTTATATTCTATTTTATTGTATTTTTTAGAAAATTAATTTCTATTGTTTTCAAATTCGATTCAAATTTGTTTTCAAATTCGATTATGTTTTCGAATTCGATTCGAATTCGTACGCTTTTTTCGGATTCGTTTAAATTCATCACTTTTGTAATTCGGATGCATCCGAATTTCCGAATAATGAAAAATTTGTCCGAATTTCGATTCGGAACGAAACGAAATGCACATGTCTAGTCTATACATGTAGAGAAAACTGGAGTATGATGCACTGTTTGGTCTATGCTTTCCCCGCCATTCTTTGCTTTGGGAGCATCAATTGTGAAGAGGGGCACTGTCTTGAAATGGATGAAGCACTTGCATGTGATCATCACTGTCACATTCTATGCACTTAATAGCAGCCTTACAGTCTTTAGCATGGTGTTCTGTGGAAGCACAACATTTGAAGCAAATCCCAAATTTCTTTAAAAGATCTTTGCATTCATGCAAGGGTCTCTTTCTGAAGCTGATACACTTCCTAAGTGGATGTGGTTTGCTATGTATGGGACATTGGCGATTTGGGTTCTGGATTCTCAGTCTTTTCAGGGACTGTATTAGGTGCAGGTACAATATCAGTCCTTTTCACAGACACTAGATCTCTGTGGTCTTTATGTGAAATGTGTGAGCTTGTAGGCCTTGGAGAAGGTGGACCGAGTGGGTTGGACTCCCCAAAGGAGAACATTGGACCATTCTGCATATCTGCAATTCTACTAATGAACTCACAGAAGTACAAAAAGGGATAAATAGAAACTTTATTTTCTCCCTTGTACCTTGATCCCATTTTTCCAATTTACCATAAGGTAACTTGGAGACTATTCAATTAACCCCACGAGCGGTATCTAGGTAAACAAGGTCGCGTAGATGGATATGAGCTTTGGCGAGTTAAAGCTCCAAAAGGTAGTTGCTGAGCTCTTGAAACTTAAGATTGTCTCTGCTAGATATTTTTTGTGAAGCTTTAAATAAAGCATTCTCAATGGCTTCTGAGTTGCTGAAGCTACCCTCAAGTCTGTCCTAAGCAGCATTAAGACCTGCAACAGGGTTGTCAATGTGAACAGCTTTGAGTCTTTTGACAAGCTCAGATTGGGGACCTAGCCACCTTATAAGCAGACCTAGTTCTTCTGTAGTTGTGATATCTAGTTCACTGATTGTGGCTTTGAAGGTGGATTAGTAAACTCTTTGTGAAACGTGTATTTAGCAAACTGTGACATGTCTGAGTTTTCAGACTATGGATGCACAGTTGCAAAGTTGGTTAAATTGGCTGGGGTACTGAAATTGAGTGACTTTGGGAGGAATGGTGGTGCAAAATCACTCATACCTGACACTGGCTTAGAGTTGATTGGCATGTTGGGTTGCAGCTATAGGGCAATGTACACAATAACAGGTAGTTGTATAGCCCAAATTAAGTGTATTGTCCATTATTTGCATACAGTGCCCACAGTTTGCTCTGATGTTAAACCCTGATGTACTGGGGGATCAATAGGCAGATTGCCTTGAGAGGAGATATGCACAATTTATTCCCTTTAGTTGAGGGATAAGGCAGCTGTGACTGGAAGCTGATGTCTTGGGAGAGCAAGTGAGGAAGATGATGTAGACATGTGCAGAACGGAAAAAAAAATTTGTTTTGGATAGATTCGTCATGTTAATCATTTCATTTTGTTGATTTGTTTTGGAATTTGTTTAGTTTAATTTAATTTAGTTTATACATTTTCTAACAAATTCCACATTTTCAGAACTATTTGAATTAGGATCGGCTGAAAAATTATTGTTCAATTAAATTTCTGTGTAAAGTATAGCTAGTTGTTAAGGAGCGGGCCGGTAAGCTGGCCGCTGCGTCCTTAACAATCAATGACTCATCAGCTCTGAGCGGGCTTCCCCACTGAGAGCTGGAATGTAAAAGAATACTGGCAATAGAAAATTCAGGAAAAAAACACGCCAAAATTTTAAAAACAAAAGGCATGGGGTCTCCTCAAAATCCATACCAGACTCTTATCTGAGCATGCAGCCCAGCAGGCAAGGAAAGGGGGGGACAAGCGAGCGCCCCCTCCTGAACCATACCAGACCACTTGCCTTTAAAATAGGGGGGTGCTTTGGGGCAGGGGGGTAGGCCTCTTCTCCACAACCCTGGGCACGCTGGGTTGATGATGTCACAAGGGGGTGGGGTCACTCTCTGATGTCATTGGGTGACTCCGCCCCTTAACTATTTGTTAGGCGCTCGTCTTCTCCTTGTGGCCTAGGCTCTTAGGGATGTGGCTCAGTGGAGGTCCTCGCCGGCGGTTAACCAAAGACACATACACACATAGGTATGCTGAAAATGATTACAAGTCTTTATTTTTAGATTCGCTTTTTTATGCTGTCTTTACAAGACTCTGCCCACAATTTGGGGGCCAATCAAAATGATAATACATATTAGCATATTCGGTAATTTCCAAACATATCCCAATCTTGTGATTTTCTAAACATTAATAATACCTACATCTTGTGATATCAAAAATGGTGACCCCTGTAGTTCAAGTTAATAGGTCAAAACATTCCTCATCCTCTGTCACTTGTCTGCTGGACAACCGCAGCTTCTTTAAAAAAGACAGAGACAAAACCACAAGCAGATGTTTCCTCAAATAAACACAGAAAAAGAGGAAAAGACATATATGAGATATTTCAGTAAATCATAAGGCAGTCTGATCTTAAAAAAAATATACTAAGATATGTTTCTGATTATTAAAGCAAAATAAGCAATGTGAAATCATGAACAGAGTGAAATCAACAATTAATCAATTAATCAATAATGTAATGTAATATGGAATCTCCTTACAATCCTCCCTTTGACCATTCGATATCATCGAAATGGTCATTCTACCTATTTGTCACGCCTCAAGGAGTCATATTCCTCGGCTACCTTTTCATCATGCCTTAAGGAGTCGTATTCCTCGGCCTCATTTCCCTGGTTCTCGTACCATACCGTGGGATCTTTGGTAATGGAAGTCAGCTTCATGGTTTCGGAAGGTGCTTTGCTACCCTTTTTGTAGAGGCATTTAAGTAACATGAAGCATGCATACAAGAACAATATAAAAAGCAGTATGGTAAAAATTGTCATTGCAGTGTTCTTTAACCATGAAGTGAGACCTCCCAAACTGAACCCGGTAGAGAAAGGGTCCCATGTTTTCCCAATATCCCTTGCATCCTGTTGTAGCTTGTTTACCTCTTTTCTGTGTTGTGCAATAATGTCATAGTAATCAGGGATCTCGATACTCGTGTTGTGTATCCAAGTGCAGCATTCATAGTCCTCAGTAATCTCACAGAGGCCAGTGAGGGCTGCACTCATGCTTTCTATGGCCAGGTCATGTAACCCTAGTTGCTTTCTGATTGCTCTGGTCTCTAGGTTTAATTTTGAGATGTCATCAGAGTCTTTTTCCAAGATCTCATCAATGATCGAGGTGTAGTTATTTAGTTTCTTCATCAGATCTATTCCCCAACCTGTCCAGGAAGGAAACCAAGCCCAGGTCATATCTTTTTCTAGGAACATTTCTCTCTTTCCAAGATGTTTTAGAGGGTATCGTGGGTGGGTGCTAGCTTTAAGTAGGTGTCCTTGCCCATTATCCCCGACTACTCCCATTACAGGAACTATTTTAGCAAGGTAACACCATCCCTGGGGTTCTTCAGGAATCCATGGGTAACAGAGCTTGCCACAACAGATGTAGGTTGTGTTACCTAGTGCCAAGGGTCGTTGGCTAACAACGGTCCTTGCACCCTTTGAATGACCAGATGCCATCAGCAGAGCTAGCAACTGTGCGACCATGGAGTGGGAACTAGAATTAAAAAGGTCATAGATGGTAGCATTTATCACAGGGTCTGAGGTGCGAAAAAGTGAGTTATCGGTGAGGGAAGCCATGGAGACATTAAGTTTTGACCTTTTGCATACCTCAGCTCCCCTGGAAATGTTTCCCAGTATGAAACACCAATCTGGAGCATGGCTTCTACCCACGATTTGAAAACTGAGGGGCTTGTTGGGACTTTTTCTTATGACATTGGCAAGAACTATGGGGGGAGTTCCATTCAAAAAAGGAGTGATGTTTAAGGGAATGGCCATCAATGGGATTCTGGCTGTACTAGGGTGGAGTTTGCTACATATCCAACATTTCTCAAAACCAGACTTCTGTGCATAACTGTACTTAAACTTCAACAACAACATCTTGTCAGTGAAACCTGAAGGGGGTTCAGTGGGGGATATACTTCTTTTATATTTTATACTAGATGTATTGGCTGTCTGTGTATTTCCACATATCCCTTCTAGTGACCCTAAATCTTCTGGATGGTACACACAATTTGTTATTAACCAAGTAGGTATGAATACTATCAGAATCAGACATGTCCAGAAGCATAATGTTTTTCCTGACACAAAGGTGGAAATCATTTTGTCAGGTACTGTGTACAAAGTTCTGTTTCTTGTTTCTTCCTGTTGGTGGGGGATTCGTCTCGTTGGTCCGAGAGATTTGTTTTATGCCTTCTTGAATGTCCTTCAAATCTGGTCGCTGTTCCTGGTCAGAGGAGTCTTGGGGTGCTGGAGGAGGGTCAGGGGTCTGGGGTTGCTGTGGACACTTCTTTAACCGGCTGGCGTGGATCCAGGTGTTTCCTAGATCGGTCAGTACAGCAGTTCTGGAAACCTTCTCTATTTTCCAAGGTCCGGAGAAAATGGGTCCAACCTTCTTTTTGTGTGCCAGTTGTTTCACCAGTACTTTGTCTCCTGGGATGAAGGGATGAGTAGGTTCTGTTGAAAGAGGAGAAAAGGTGACAGAAACTTGTTCGTTCATATCCTGTAGCATACTTACCAGATTTTTCACGTACATTTCCTGTTGAGAATAGATGTTAATGTCAGTGTTTTGATCTAAGAGGGGCAGCTCTATGTTTGCAGGAACTCCCATTAAGATCTCAAAGGGCGAGAGTTTTGTTCTAGCATGTGGTGTTGTTCTGATCTGAAATAGGACAGAAGGAAGGTAATCCAACCATCCTTTCATGGTGCCCCCCGTGGCTTTTTTTAACTTGTCCTTAATGTTCCTATTCATTCTTTCCACTACTCCGGCACTTTGTGGGTGGTAAGGGATGTGCAGTTTCCACTGTAAGCCTAGTAGCTTAGCTAAAGTCTGTGTAACAGAGGAGCTGAAGGCAGGCCCTCTGTCTGACCATATGGCCGTTGGTATTCCGAACCTACAAACCCAATGGTTCAGTATGCATTTGGCAGCAATTTTGGCAGTCTCACCTGTACATGGAATTCCTTCAATCCAGCCTGACCATTTGCATACGATTACGCAAAGGCATTTCAAATTACCTCTTTGTTTGGGCATGTGTGTGAAGTCTATTTGCAAATCTGTTAGGGGACCCAGGGGTGAGGGCAGGTGGCCATGTAATCCATGATTTTTCCCTTGGACATTGTTTTGTGCACAGGTTAGACAACTGCTGGTGAGGAGTTTTGCCTGTTTACTTAAGTTGTTCGTGCAGAAAGACTTTGTGTATATGTTTGTTAGGGCGGTGGTACCTATATGTCCTGGACCATGGAGATAGGAAAGTATGAGAACACTGCTTGATTCTGGTATGCCCAATATCTTCCCCTCTTTTGACCAAAGACCTTCTTGGTCCTTGGTCAAGCCATCCTTGACCCAAAAAGAAACATCCTCTTCTGTAGCTAATCCCTGTATTTGTGCCACAACGGTTTTGAAGTTGGGTGATGTAAAATGTTCTTTGAAGAACATTGTTGTGGGAGCTGGCTGACCAATGTATAGGGCAGCGGCTTTTTTTGCTTCTCTGTCTGCCAGAGCGTTTCCTTTGGAAACTCTGCTGTTATCCGATGAATGTGCTTTTACTTTGATGACCGCTATCCTCTTTGGGAGAAGAATCGCTTGCAGGAGTGCTTTAATTTGTGTAGAGTTAGCGATTGGCTTGTTGTCAGCGGTTTTAAATCCTCTATTCGCCCAGATTACGCCATAGTCGTGCGTTACGCCAAAAGCGTACCTACTATCTGTGTAGATGTTTACCTCCTCATCAGAGAAAAGTATGCAAGCTCTTGTGAGCGCCTCCAGTTCTGCTACCTGTGCTGAGGAGGGTGGTAAGGCTTTTGCTTCCAACACCACATCAGGTAGTTGGACAATGGCATACCCTGTCAGGAATGTTGCATCAGAGGGGCGAGTACAACTGCCGTCTATGAAGACGTCCTGTACTCCTGGTAGGGGAATGTCAGTGAGATCTGGGCGAGGGCTGGTTATTGCTGCAACCTGTTCAACACAATTGTGCTTCTGATCAGGGTCTCGCGGTAACCTGAGCAAAGAGTGCAAAAGACGGACAGTGGGATTACTTGGTGGTGCGTGTTTGAGAGTGAGGTTATCAGTATTCAGAAGTGTGATCTCATACCCACTAAGCCTCTGTGCTGTCATATGCTGTGTGTTCATGTTCTGCAGGAGGTGAGTTACTGAATGAGTGGTGTAGAGAGTCAGTTCATGGCCTAATACTGATTTGTTAGCCTCTTGAACTGCCATAGCACAAGCAGCAAGGTTTTGTAGACAAGATGGCATCCCTTGTACTTGGGTAGGCAACTTTTTTGAGAGATAGGAGACTGGTCGGTACCCGGTTCCATGTTGCTGTGTCAAAACCGCAGCAAAAGAATTTCCCGATACCACACAGTATAATTGAAAGGGCTTGCCATATTCTATCAATCCCAGGGCGGGGGCCTGAGTCAGACTTTTTAACAAGGCCTGAAAAGCACAGAGCCTTTCTGTTGTCCAATCTACTGTCTTTGGGGCGGTGGACAAGGTAGCCTCCCTCAGAATGCCATCATAATATGAACAATCTGGGATCCATTGGCGGCAATATACGATTGCGCCCAAGAATGAGAGCAAAGTTGCTTTGTCTCTTGGAGGACTGAGAGCCTGCAGGGCTGCGGCACGTTTGGGGGATACCAGCCTGGTTCCCTCCTTCAGAATGCATCCCAGGTATTCTACCTGACTTTGACACCATTGTATCTTCTTCCGTGATGCTAGGTGGCCAGACCTGGCCAGGTGATGTAACAGAGATGTGGAATCGACCGCACAATCTTCAGCAGATCGACTGCACAGGAGCAAGTCGTCCACATACTGTATCAGTACCGACCCGCGCTCAGCAGTCCATGACTTAATTGTCTCATTAAGGACCATGGAGAAGGCTGCTGGACTGTCCACATACCCCTGAGGTAATCTTGACCAGGTCAACTGCTTTCCCCTCCCCCATGAGAATGAAAACATGGGCAATACCCCATCATCGATCGGGATGCTAAAAAAATGCATTCGCCAGGTCTACTACTGTGTAGCAAAGGGAATCAGCAGGTATTTTCAAAAAGATGAAAGAAATATCTGCCACCAAAGGTGGCAGAGGTATAACCTGCTTGTTCACGGCCCTTAGGTCCTGTACAAGCCTCCACTCCCCATTTGCCTTTTTCACAGGGTAGATTGGTGTATTCCAGGGGCTTATGATGTGTTTCAGAATCCCTTTTGCTATGTAATCATTGATTAATGGTGTGATGCCTTCAATTTTTTCAAGTGGCAGGGGGTACTGCTTGTGATATTGTACTTCAGCGTCTGGACGCATTTGTGGTGTGTAGGGTGTACAGTTGATAAAACCCACACTCCCTTTGTTGTCTGCCCATATAGCATGTGTTTCTAGAGTGGGTGGTAATGATGCAAAGAGTCCCCTGAAAGTGTGTCTCTTTGGAGCATGTAAATCACAGAACGGTGAGCTGGCAGTGAGGGAGCCCCCTCTGTCAAATTTAATGGTGATATTCAGTTTTGAGAGTAGGTCCCTCCCCATTAAAGATACTGGACAATCCACAAGGACAGCAAAACTCTGGGTACACAGTTCCTGCCCTTCTGGAGTAGCCACGGGCAATGGTGGAGTGATGGGGTGGGTAATTGATGTCCCATTTATACCAATAGAGTTTCCCTCAGTGCAGTGCGGTGTGTCATATATGGCATCATTCAAACTACTGAATGTAGCCCCTGAATCCAACAATAGACATATCAGGTGATTGTCTACCCGCAATAGTACCTGCGGAAGACTTTTCCATGATGGATTGTAACACACAAGGCTGAGGGACGGGACGTACTCTTGGCATCCCTATTGTGGTGTCCGCCGAGCGGATGGCCACTGCATCGGAATGCGTGGGGGAGGTCTGTTAGGCTGAGGCTGGTATTGGGGTTGTGGTTGGGGTGGTTGGGGTTGTGGTGGGTGAGGATACCTGATATCCTGAAGGCGACGGGGGGTGGTGTTAAGATTCCTACCCCTTCCTCTTTGGGCGTTTGTTCTAATTCTGTAGGGACATTGGGACTTCCAGTGCCCCAGTTCCCCACAGTTAAAGCACCCCTGGTCTGGTGGGTAACCCTGATTTGGGGGATAAGATTGCATTGGTGGATAAGGTTGCATTGTCATTATGTGGGTGGGCGGAGTCCCACCAGTTGGCAGAGTCTGGGTTGGTGTTAGGGAGGGAAAAATGCCACCCTTCTGTTCAAATACCCCTGATGTTTCTCGTGACCTAGCATCCTTCATAAATTCATCTGGGGGTTGTTCTGCCCACTTTGGATTAGTGAATTTAAGCAACTGTGTCACCTTCGTATCGCCACCAGCCATAATGGTGGTGGTGAACAACTGGGGGTTGGCGTTATCTACTGCTTTCCACAGACCATATACCCGGGTACAAAATTCATAGAACTTTTCCTTCGGTCCCTGTTTTGCTAGGACAAGTTCCTGAAGTGCAGATGAACCCTTGTATATGGTAGACCAATGATTCCCCATACCTTTCCAAAAAGATACCCAATCTTTATCTTCTTCTATGTGGGCTGTCCATAAGGCATCTACGGGATGCCCTTCTGGGCTGTCAGGGTCAACTATACTAAGGATCCCTGCTATATCTTCTTTATCCAGGCTAGTCCCTGCACTGTATTTTGCAAGGAAAGCTCCAGCCTCCCTAGGGCTTTTCTTTGGGCTGGGGCATAACTCCTTTATTTTTGACAGTGTGCCTAGGGGTAAGGGAATATGGACTACCGTCTCCCCTATATGCATGAGTGGTGCTTTAAAGGCGGCACCTAGACTTTCCTGTTCCATGTCTATTTCTCTTTCCTCAGTAGAGGATTCACCCTGCTCCCTTTCCTCCTGTGGGGGTTTCTGGCTTATGGCCGGTTTTGTTTGGCTTCTGAGTGTGGTGGATGGCTGTGAAATTATCTTTTCCTTGGCCTCCTTAATCCTTCTTGCTTCTTTCTCTAGTTTCCTCTCATATGCCTCTAAATCTTCCCTTTTCCTTTGTATCCTTTCTTCCTCTTCCTGCTGTCTTTTATTAAATTCTTTCTGTTTCTCCTCCCATTCCTTTTCCTTGGGGCTTAACTTCCTGACTCCTTCCTCTTCTCCCTTTTCCAGGGACATTCCATCCCTTTCTTCCTTAGTTATCGCAGAATACTCTCTCATCTCACCTTCCCTCTTATCTAGCTCTCTTTTGTAATGTTCTAGCTCTTCCTCCCTCCTAGACATTTTCTCCTCTAATTCCTCCTTTCTCTTCTTAAACTCTTTTAACTTCTCTTCTAATTCCCTTTCCTTCGGATCCAACCTCCTAATCCTCTCTTCTTCCTTCCTACGTATACCTTCTACCCGGACTTCCTCTTCCCTGTTTCTACTTTCATTTTCCCATCGTGTAACCTGTGCCTGATCAGCTGCACTATATATCATGGTAGCTAATACTGCTGGATCCAGAGATGGATACAGCTGAAGACATGGACCCAATGTTCCATCCTCCTGTTTAACCATCACATAAGGGGGGGGGTGCTTCGGGTGATAGGGCGGGTGAGTTTACAGGTTTTGGTGTGGGGGCTTTAGTTACATACTCTGTTTTATATTTGGCTTAGTGGTAAGCAGGATCCATGTCCTGTCAACACTAAGGAACAGTAAACCAAAGGTGCAATGTGGGCAGGCGGGCGCTATCTCACTACAGTCAGGCTCCTGTCTTAGGTCGTTCATTTAGTACATATATGTGTAATACAATATCAACAAAATCCCTCTAAATCAATACAATACTTTACATTCAGTTGTCATACACATATATTATCATACACTTATCTCTAATTCTCTAATACTCTATACACTCTAAATACTTACGGTGTTACCTAAAAGAAAAAACAAGCAAGAAAACAAGCAAAATCTTATATATACAGTGGCAAGATAAAGTTACATTATATGAACATGTTATAATAAGTATAATAAGTGCACTTTTCAATATTTTCCCCAAAAATTGGGCGTCCACTTAGCCACTCCTTATACTACGGGCGTATTCTATACTTCCCGAGTTTTAAACACACATATATCTACTCAACACAGCAGTCAGACCAACCTAGGTCAGACTATAAAAAACCAAAAAAACCTCTGCGAGCCCTTTAACCCTCCAAGGGGCTACAGCCCTAGCCCGTTGCGAAGGCACAGTTATGTAAGTGGGTGGATATACAAGGTTATTTGAACAAGGCAAGCATCAACACCAGTTACCTAAAATAGGTAAAAAAGGAGCAGAATGTCTTACCTGTTCAAAATACCCCACTTCTGGTACCAAAAACTGTTAGGCGCTCGTCTTCTCCTTGTGGCCTAGGCTCTTAGGGATGTGGCTCAGTGGAGGTCCTCGCCGGCGGTTAACCAAAGACACATACACACATAGGTATGCTGAAAATGATTACAAGTCTTTATTTTTAGATTCGCTTTTTTATGCTGTCTTTACAAGACTCTGCCCACAATTTGGGGGCCAATCAAAATGATAATACATATTAGCATATTCGGTAATTTCCAAACATATCCCAATCTTGTGATTTTCTAAACATTAATAATACCTACATCTTGTGATATCAAAAATGGTGACCCCTGTAGTTCAAGTTAATAGGTCAAAACATTCCTCATCCTCTGTCACTTGTCTGCTGGACAACCGCAGCTTCTTTAAAAAAGACAGAGACAAAACCACAAGCAGATGTTTCCTCAAATAAACACAGAAAAAGAGGAAAAGACATATATGAGATATTTCAGTAAATCATAAGGCAGTCTGATCTTAAAAAAAATATACTAAGATATGTTTCTGATTATTAAAGCAAAATAAGCAATGTGAAATCATGAACAGAGTGAAATCAACAATTAATCAATTAATCAATAATGTAATGTAATATGGAATCTCCTTACACTATTTATTTAAGAAATGTCAGACGGTGGAGCAGGCAGTCAACGGGAGCGTTGAGGCCGGAGTTTTTTTACATTTTTCTGGGGCTGGAGGGCGTTGTGTTTGATGATGGATCTACACTGGGGGACATCATTTTTTTTCAATAAAGGAATTTTCAAAAACTTTTATGTCTTTATTCATTTTTTTACACTTTTTTGGTGAATGAGTAGGGGTACTGTGAACCCCATACTCGTTCACATGGGGGGGCAGGATCTGGGGGGGCCCCCTTGTTACAGAGGGCTTCCAGATTCCGATAAGACCCCCTGCAGACTCCCACAACTACCACTCAGGGTTGTGGGGAAGAGGCTCTTGTCCCCATCAACATGAAGCTATGTCTTTTTATTCTTTCATTGTTTTTTTACAGTTGCCTTTAATAATAACAGCATAACTTACGTATCTCACAAACGTGAGTACACCCCTCACATTTTTGTAAATATTTTATTATATCTTTTCATGTGACAACACTGAAGAAATTACACTTTGCAGGACGGGTTTCACTCAGAACAGGCCTCTCCATGGTCCACCAAAGAGGTGGCGTGCACATACTCAGCGTCATGTCCAGAGGTTGTTTTTGGGAAATAGACATATGAGTGTTGCCAGTATTGTTGCAGAGGTTGGAGGGGTGGGGAATCAGCCTGTCAGTGCTCAGACCATACGCCACACACTGGATTAAATTGGTCTGCGTGGCTGTCGTTCCAGAAGGAAGCCTCTTCTAAATGCACAAGAAAGCCTGCAAACAGTTTGATGCACAAGAAAGCCTGCAAACAGTTTGCTGAAGACAAGCAGACTAAGGACATGGATAACTGGAACCATGTCTTGTGGTCTGATGATACCAAGATAAACTTATTTGGTTCAGATGGTGTCAAGTGTGTGTGGTGGCAACTAGGTGATGAGTTCAAACACAAGTTTGTCTTGCCTCCAATCAAGCATGGTGGTGGGAGTGTTATGGTCTGGGGCTGCATGAGTGCTGCTGACACTGGGGAGCTACAGTTCACTGAGGGAACCATGAATGTCAACATGTACTGAAACAGAGCATGATCCCCTCCCTTTGGAGACTGGGCTGCAGGGCAGTATTCCAACATGAAAACGACCCCAAACACACCTCCAAGATGACCACTGCCTTGCTAAAGAAGCTGATGGTAAAGGCGAGGGACTGGCCAAGCATGTCTCCAGACCTAAACCCTATTGAGCATCTGTGGGGCATCCTCAAATGGAAGGTGAAGGAGCGCAAGGTCTCTAACATCCACCAGCTCCATGATGCCGTCATGGAGGAATGGAAGAGGACTCCAGTGGCAACCTGCAAAGCTCTGGTGAAGTCCATGCCCGAGAGGGTTAAAGCAGTGCTGGAAAATAATGGTGGCTACACAAAATATTGACACTTTGGGCCCAATTTGGACATTTTCACTTAGGGGTGTACTCACTTTTGTTTCCAGTGGTTTAGACAATAATGGCTGTGTGTTGAGTTATTTTGAGGGGACAGCAAATTTACACTGTTATGCAAGATGTACACTCACTGCTTTACATTGTAGCAAAGTGCAATTTCTTCAGTGTTGTAAAAATCAAAAGAAATAAAATATTTACAAAAATGTGAAGGGCATACTCACTTTTGTGAGATACTGTGTGCTATTAAAGATGCAAGTTTTAAGGATCCATTATCACCCACGTCAGTCAAGAAAAGTAGTTGAAGGGACCCTGAAAATTTGAACTTTATTTGTGAAATGCTTCTCTGCCATTCATAAGAAGCCTTCCATTTTTTCAATATTTACAATGCTTCCTCTAATTTACTAAGGTGGAAATTGTTATGCTATCTGCCCACCTTGCCACCTTGGCCAATGACAGAAAACTTTGTATTGTATGCATGTATCAATGAATGCATGAATCCTATGATTGGCCGAGGTGAAGAGGTGACCGGGTGACGTCACAATCTTCACCTTGGCCAGTTAGAGTAAGCCTTGTATTAATTGATAAAATACAAGGCTTCTCCTCAATTGTGGAGAAGCTTTCAGGTCAACTGTATTTAGTTCCAGCAGCAGACAAGAAGTCACCTGCACTGCTACTTAAAACATCACCCCTTACGGTATGTAGCAGATGCTACTACAGTATAGTACAGCACATACAGTGGCCACTTCAATAGTAAAGTCAAAGAAAACCTGAAATTCTACTTACATTTTAATCACTTAATCTCCAAACCTTCTAAATTTCATAATTTGATATCAGTTAACTGAAATATAACTGGTTGATTAGCATGTCTGAACCTTGCCTTTTTTTAAAAAAAATAGAGTACCATTCACTGTATTTTCTGCTTAATGTTATATTCGCAAAGCTTAAAGGAAGAATAATTCCTGTACTGTGCAGAGCATGACAGATGAGTTAATTTTTCTGTTGCGAAATAAATACCTCAATTATGCAAAAAAAAAAAAAATCTGTCACTTTACACTTTATTTCTAAAAAAGAAATAAAGTGTAAAGTGACATAAGTGGGAAAAATGGAATAAAGAAATAAAACAAAAGGTGTTCTGCATAGAATCTGACATATTAATAAAGGTAATTATGAATCTCTCAAGATAAAAGTTTACATTCTTACTTATAAGAACTGACGAAAGCTTGAGAAGCAATTTTACATGCCACTAAGAAGAGACCTGATAAGCAGCTTACTGAAAAGAATACTACTATACTTCTTTCATAAGTGACATATAAATAAAAGAAAAGCACTCCTGTACCATACAGCTTTATTAATGTGCATATTATTAGGTACTATGTATTTTTTTCTCATTGTATTTTTCAAATTACATATAGTATAGACTTGAAATTTCAGATTTAAAAAGTATATTTGTTTTTAGCAGTGGATGCAAAATGTGCATTTTTAGAGCTAAACATTTTCTCAATAGAGAAATCCTGTGTTTATACTTCTGCAAGGCTCAGCACAGAAATGCATGTGGATCTCCCTCCTTCTGTTACACAAATGTCAGCAATATTTGAAAATTGATTACTTTCTCCAATGCTTCTATGAGATTCATTGCCATTAACCACTTGCTTACTGGGCACCTAAACCCCCCTCCTGCCCAGACCAATTTTCATTTTTCAGCGCTGTCACTCTTTGAACGACAATTGCGTGGTCATACAACATTATACCCAAATGAAATTTTTATCATTTTTTTCCCACAAATAGAGCTTTCTTTTGGTGGTATTTGATCACCTCTGGGTTTTTTTATGTTTTGTTAAAAAAATTTAAAAAGACAGAATTTTTTTTTTTAAATATAAAAACGTTTTATATTTTGTTAATAAATTTTGCAAACAGGTAGTTTTTCTCCTTCATTGATGTACGCTGATGGGCACCGATAGGCTGCATTGATGGGCACTGATAAGGTGACACTGATGGGCACTAATAGGCGGCACTGGTGGGCACTGATAGGTGGTATTGGTGAGCACTGAGAGGTGGCACTGATGGGTTGCACTGATGGGCAGGCACTGAAGGGCATTGATAGGTGACACTGAAGGGCACTAATAGGTGGCACTGATGGGTGGCAGTGATGGGTACTGATGGGTGGCAGTGATGGGCACTGATTGGCACTGGTAGGTGACACTGATAGGCAGCACCGCTAGGTGGCACTGATGAGGCACTGATTGGCACCACTGGTGGGCACTGATAGGTGGCACTGGCATGCAGTACTGGTGGGCACATAACAGGTTGTTCCTCTTCATGACCGATTTCCCTGCAAGCAGCTGTCAGCGTGAGAAGAAAAAAAAATTACTACCGATCCTCTGTTTACATCACGTGATCAGCTGTCATTGGCTTACAGCTGATCACATGGTAAGGGGCCGTTATCAGCCACTTACTCTGATCTGTAATCACCCGAGTCTCATTGACTTGGGTGATCACAGCACGCCGTGCGCCCCCTTCAGGGGGGGCGTGGCGAGCCTGCAAAGGGGAGGAGGTCAATAGATGTACTCCCGGCAAAGCAGATCCGTGCTGTAGCTGTCATTTGGCTATAGCGCGGATCTGAAGGAGTTAATTTCTAAGAAGATCTGATGCAGCTTAGCAAGGAGTATTTACATAATGTTCTTCAATTAAGTGGAAACTGTCATTAAAAATATGCGAAATGAATGTAAATCCTCAACAGTAGGTACTTCACATAGTCTGTACCTTTGGTTTTAAGCAAATTTACCTCTGTGTTCCTTGGGTTCTCCTACAGTATAAACCTCATCGTGAGCACTAAGATGCAGCTCTGGCAGGTCTTCGTATTATCCACAATGCAATACATGCCCTCGTTTTTTGGTTATTTGCATACCGATCACGTCTTGGCTCAGTATAAGCACTGTTATATAATGTGTATACATATATATATACACACACCCTGTTCCAAATTATTATGCAAATAATTATTATTATTAAATTATTATGCAAATTCTATTTCAGTGTCACAAAGATTAAATATTTTGTTTTTCAGTTTAACTCATGGATGGCTGTGATAATTAGATGAGGCCAGGTGAGCCCAGGAAAAAAAAGAAAAAAAGGAAAAAACTACTAAAGGAGGGTGTTCACATTATTAAGCAGAGCACCATTTCTAAGCAATATGGGGAAGAAAAAGGATCTCTCTGCTGCTGAAAAGAGTGAAATAGTACAATGCCTTGGATGAGGTATGAAAACATTAGATATTTCACAAAAACGTAAGCGTGATCATCGCGCTATTAAGAGATTTGTGGCTGATTCAGAGCACAGACGGGTTTCGTGCAGATAAAGGCACATTGAGGAAGATTTCTGCCAGATCCATGCATCGGATCAAGAGAGCAGCTGCTAAAACACCATTACATAGCAAACAGATATTTGAAGCTGCTGGTGCCTCTGGAGTCCCACGGACATCAAGGTGTAGAGTCCTCCAGAGTCTTGCAACTGTGCATAAACCTTCCATTCGGCCACCACTAACCAATGCTCTTAAGCAGAAACGGCTGCATTGGGTAGAAAAATACATGAAGACTAATTTTCAAACAGTCCTGTTCACTGATGAGTGCCGTGCAACCCTGAATGGTCCAGATGGATGGAGTAGTGGATGGTTGGTGGACGGCCACCCTGTTCCAACAAGGCTGTGACGTCAGCAAGGCGGTGGTGGAGTCATGTTTTGGGCCGGAATCATGGGAAGAGAGCTGGTCGGCCCCTTTAGGGTCCCCAAAGGTGTAAAGATGACCTCTGCAAAGTATGTGGAGTTCCTGACTGACCACTTCCTTCCCTGGTACAGAAGGAAGAACTATACATTCTGTAATAAAGTCATCTTCATGCATGACAATGCACCATCTCATTCTGCAAAGAATACCCCTGCATCAATGGCTGCTATGGGGATAAAAGGAGAGAAAGTCATGGTGTGGCCTCCATCCTCCCTTGACCTCAATCCCTCAATCCTATTGAGAACCTTTGGAGCATCCTCAAGCAAAAGATCTATGAGGATGGGAGGCAGTTTACATCCATACAGCAGCTCTGGGAGGCTATTCTGACATCTTGCAAACAAATTCAAGCAGAGACTGTCCAAAAACTCACAAGTTCAATGGATGCAAGACTTGTGAAGCTGCTATCAAATGAGGGGTCCTATGTTAAAATGTAACGTGACCTGTTAAAATGTTGTTCAAAGTTTGATTGAAATAGCTTTTGATTTCAGTAAATATGCTGCAAACACAACAAATGACAATTTTAAGTTCTTTACAACCTATTAAGTGTTTTGAAACTTTTGAAACACATGTGCTTAATAATTTGGATATATATATATATAGAAAACATGTGTAATTGTCCGTGTGCCATTGTCTTTAAAAAGGAAAAGAAAAAGTAATAATTGTTCACTTACATAAACATAGTCAACTTAGAAATTGAGGAAAGAGTCCTACAAACCCTTGAATGATACCAGAATAACAAAAAATAGGTAACGATTGACAGATTATAGTCATTTAAATATATAAAAAATAAAATTAAAACAAATCTACACTAGGATAAATTTCAGTAAAAATGCTATGCCAACTTTTGGAATCCGGGTAACCTTTTTATTTGGGACTTTTCTAAGGACCTCTTTACAGGTTCACAAGTATAGGGACACATTCATAAGTAGCTATATGAAATAGAAAAACATTACTAATAGGATCAACATCTTCCAGAATTAATAGAAACCCATCATTTCTAATTCCTGATGTGTGCCTGCTGTGCTATGTACTTGTATGAAAAGGTATCCTTTTTTCTTTGTATTGCTATCCTTTGTGTGAAATCCCTAGTGTTCCTGCTAGTCCCTCTGCTTTCCTATTAAAAAATTTCCACACATAGGGGGTGGTCTCGACGTTATATCGCAAAGAAGTGTCTTCCCTGAGCACCCGGTCCGCAGCTCTCCAGCAGCTTACCAGCTCAGACTTACCCCACATTTGTCTCTCCATGTTGCCTGGTAAGACAGGGAAGTGGTACTGCAGATCTGTGGATACTGCTGCCTTTATAGAATGGTTCCTAGTTCCAGTAGAACCGGCCACATCCACTCCAGACCCAGCCAAGATGGCGCTGACATCTGCCACCAGGACGGAGCTCAGCCTACCTGCAGCTGGAGGAGGGGGAGATAGGTATGAGGGTATTTAAAAACAAAATTCAATGAGAGTCCTTCGATGAACAGGCAGCAGTAAACTTGCTCTCTCATGGAATTCTGTTTTTAAATACCCTTATAAAAATCTTTTACATTTCATGTAGGTATGTATGTCGGACATGCTCACATGCTACAATGTTGATGCCACCCTGAAATGTTATTCTGAAACCACTATTCCTGCTCTTTTTCAGAACTTATCTGTATTCTCTCCTACAATGCCTCTGAAGAAGGGATACATTTCCTGAAACATGTCAGGCTAAAGGAGGAAAAATCATGTTCACTGGAATTTGTAACAGCTCTTCATGAGTATATTGTCTTGTCTTTTCATATAAATGTATTGTACAAACTATTGATTTGTGTGTCATTACACAAATGTTTTAAACAAAAATAACTTTTCTAAATAAATTATATTTTATGATACACAATTTTCTTTCCTGTACGGCCACAAAGTCCCTTTGTACCGGGGGGTACTTATTCCGTTTTTTAGGGTCTTTACTCATCTAAATCAAAAGGGACGAGTATCCTTATAGCCAAAACTGTACCTTGGTAACTCCTAGACCTCCATACTGACCAAGAGGGTAGATACCTCTTTGTAAAAGGTAAAAACCAGTCACAAACGTTCGCCCTGGTGAACTTGTATCTGCCAAATGTGGATCAGCTTCCAGTGCTTGAAATATGCCTATCCACCTTGGCTTCTTTTGCCAAAGGTACTCTTGTGTTAGGGGGAGACCTCAACCACACCATTGACCCCCCGTAAAGATTCATCGACAGGCTCCTCTGCCCTATCCCAGAGAACCTGAACTCGAGTTAGAGAACTGTTTCACTCCCATCAACTGGTTGACATTTGGCATATCCTTCATCCACAAGAAAGAGACTATACCTTTTTTCCACAGGTTCATGGTTCGTACTCTAGGATAGACCTTTTTCTGGTCCCACGCCATGATTTCAATTGTCTCTAGTGCCCAGATTGGCCATGCTCCGATCTCATTGGAAATAGCTTTTCAATACCCCACACCTATATCTGCCACTTGGTGATTAAATGAATCCCTCTTGCAGGACCCTGAGATTAAAGCAGATATTCTGCGAGAGCTAGACCTCTTTTTCAAGATTAACAAAGATTCTGTCTCCAATCCTCTTTCTATGTGGTCCACACAAGTGCTATTTTAGATGAATGTTTATTAAACTCGGTCTCAGAATCAAGATGGATAAAGTGAAAACACTGTCCGGGTTGCTTTCAAAACTACATGATTGCGAAAAGAGTCATAAAACTCACCCAGACAAAGTCCTGGAGGCAGAAGTAACTCATCTACGAGAGCAAATTAAGGAACACTCCTTATTTCAAGCCAAAAACAAGCTTTTGAAGGCTCACAGAGTTGTGTATGAATATGGAGACAAATGCAGTAGATCATTGGCAAATGCCATTCGAATCCAATGTAATTTATAATACATCCCAGCTTTGTCCACTCCAGCGGGCACCAAAATCCATAGGTCCCTGGAGATAGCAGACTCCTTCCATGCTTTTTATGCGGCACTTTATAACCTGCACTCCCTCCCATGGACCAGCCCTCAGACAGATTTGAGGCAATAGATGCCTATCTTGGAGTTGCAAATTTGCCCTCTCTTAATGCGGAAGGGGTGGAGTTGCTTTTGCAACCTATTTACAAGGACAAACTCACGAGCGCCCTGGCTGGGTCCCCGATGGGGAAAGAAAATTGTCCTGATGGTTTTACAATTTCTTATTACAAAACCTTTCATGCGCAGCTAGCAACCCATTTTGTTACCGCTTTTAATGCAATTCTTGACAACCACACCATGCCAACAGACCTTTTACAGGCAAGTATCACTGTAATCCCCAAGCTCGGAAAGGATCCGCTCCTCTGTGCCAGTTACAGGCCAATCTCCTTGCTTAACTGTGACCTTGAGTTGTTCACGAAAATTTTGGCTGAGAGACTGGGTTCAATTCTCCAGCGTATAATCCCCCTGGATCAGGTCAGGTTTATCTGCAACAGAGAAGCCCGGGACAATGCGATAAGGCCTATTGATGTCATACAAGGGCCAAGCATCTTAACACTCCATTCACCCTGTTATCTACAGATGCCAAAAAAGCATTCGACAGGGTGAATTGGACTTTCCTTTTGGCCACCTTGTTATGTATTGGGATGCAGGCAGTTATCCTATCTTGGATTTCTGCTACCTACTCAACCCCTACCGCGACAGTCAAGGTGAATGGTGTTGCTTCCAATTCCTTTGCTATAAGTAACGGCATGAGACAAGGGTGCCCGCTTTCCCCACTCCTCTTCATACTTTCTTTAGAACCCCTGTTGCAAAACATTAGGCTCAATCCAGACTAGGTATGAGCTTCGTGTTCGAGTCGAACCTATTTTTGACTCGTACATCGGCTGTTCGATCGTTCGCCAAATTGCGAACGATATGGGCCGTACGCGCCAAATTCGAGTGGTGTGCCACGGCCTATAATTCACTGCGGCATCGCAGTGCATTGCTGGCTGATGATTGGCCAAGCATGCACTATGACCCGCATTCTTGGCCAATTACAGCGCCGTCTGTACAGAGAGCTGTAATTGGCCAAAGCCAGGGTGGCTTTGGCCAATTATGGCTCAGGGGGTTTAGTACACGCCCCACACTATATAAGGCCGCCTGCACGTCGGCCCTGTGTAGTGTGTTCCGGTGTTGAGAGACAGAGAGACAGTGTCATTTGATTTAAGTTAGATAGATTAGGCAGGGCAGTCAGTCAGTTAGTTGCACTTACCGTGTATTGTGTGTGTGTGTGTGTGTGTGTGTGTATGTATGTATGTATGTATGTATGTGTATATGTATATGTATATGTAATATATATATATATATATATATTATACACTGTATTCAGTTTAGCTAGATCTGTTCCTGTTATTATCTTCCTACTGACAGGCAGGTGTTACAGTATTTGAAGAAAATTGCTGGTGTTCTTCTGATCCTATTAGTCCTATTAGCTACAGTATTTACAGTTAGTGTAGTGTGTCCTCTGCACAGTGTGCACCTAAAGCTACCTGTAGAAGATTGGTGGTGTTTTTCTGATCCTATCACTACTGCAGGCAGCTACATTATATTTTAGTGTAGTGCGACCTCTGCACAGTGTTCAGCTAAAGATACAAGTTAGTGTAGTGCGACCTCTGCACAGTGTTAAGCTAAAGCTCCAAGTTAGTGTAGTGCAACCTCTGCACGGTGTTCAGCTAAAGCTCCAAGTTAGTGTAGTGCAACCTCTGCACGGTGTTCAGCTAAAGTTCCAAGTTAGTGTAGTGCAATCTCTGCACAGTGTTAAGATAAAGCTACCTGTAGAAGGTTGGTGGTGTTTTCCTGATCCTATCACTACCGCAGGCTGCTACATTATTTACACGTTAGTGTAGTGCGACCTCTGCACAGTGTTCAGCTAAAGCTCCAAGTTAGTATAGTGCGACCTCTGCACAGTGTTCAGCTAAAGCTACAAGTTAGTGTAGTGCAACCTCTGCACAGTGTTCAGCTAAAGCTCCAAGTTAGTGTAGTGTGACCTCTGCACAGTGTTCAGCTAAAGCTACCTGTAGAAGGTTGGTGTTGTTTTCCTGATCCTATCACTACCGCAGGCAGCTACATTATTTACACGTTAGTGTAGTGCGACCTCTGCACAGCATTCAGCTAAAGCTACAAGTTAGTGTAGTGCGACCTCTGCACAGTGTTCAGCTAAAGCTACACATTAGTGTAGTGCGATCTCTGCACAGTGTTCAGCTAAAGCTACCTGTAGAAGGTTGGTGTTTTCCTGATCCTATCACTACCGCAGGTAGCTACATTATTTACATGTTAGTGTAGTGCAACCTCTGCACAGTGTTCAGCTAAAGCTACCTGTAGAAGGTTGGTGGTGTTTTCCTGATCCCATCACTACCGCAGGCAGCTACATTATTTACACATTAGTGTAGTGCGACCTCTGCACAGTGTTCAGCTAAAGCTACCTGTAGAAGGTTGGTGGTGTTTTCCTGATCCTATCACTACTGCAGGCAGCTACATTATTTACACTTTAGTGTAGTGCGACTTCTGCACAGTGTTCAGCTAAAGCTACCTGTAGAAGGTTGGTGGTGTTTTTCTGATCCTATCACTACTGCAGGCAGCTACATTATTTACATGTTAGTGTAGTATGATCTCTGTACAGTGTTCAACTAAAGCTACCTGTAGAAAGTCGGTGGTGTTTTCCTGATCCTATCACTACCACAGGCAGCTACATTATTTACACGTTAGTGTAGTGCGACCTCTGCACAGTGTTCAGCTAAAGCTACCTGTAGAAGGTTGGTGTTGTTTTCCTGATCCTATCACTACCGCAGGCAGCTAGATTATTTACACGTTAGTGTAATGCGACCTCTGCATAGTGTTCAGCTAAAGCTACCTGTAGAAGGTTGGTGGTGTTTTCCTGATCCTATCACTACCGTAGGCAGCTAAATTATTTACAGGTTAGTGTAGTGTGACCTCTTCACAGTGTTCAGCTAAAGCTACCTGTAGAAGGTTGGTGGTGTTTTCCTGATCCTATCACTACCGCAGGCAGCTACATTATTTACAAGTTAGTGTAGTGCGACTTCTGCACAGTGTTCAGCTAAAGCTACCTATAGAAGGTTGGTGGTGTTTTCCTGTTCCTATCACTACCGCAGACAGCTACATTATTTACACGTTAGTGTAGTGCGACTTCTGCACAGTGTTCAGCTAAAGCTACCTGTAGAAGGTTGGTGGTGTTTTCCTGATCTTATCACTACCGCAGGCAGCTACATTATTTAAACGTTAGTGTAGTGCGTCCTCTGCACAGTGTTCAGCTAAAGCTCCAAGTTAGTGTAGTGCGACCTCTGCACAGTGTTCAGCTAAAGCTACAAGTTAGTGTAGTGCAACCTCTGCACAGTGTTCAGCTAAAGCTCCAAGCTAGTGTAGTGTGACCTCTGCACAGTGTTCAGCTAAAGCTTCAAGTTAGTGTAGTGAGACCTCTGCACAGTGTTCAGCTAAAGCTACCTGTAGAAGGTTGGTGTTGTTTTCCTGATCCTATCACTACCGCAGGCAGCTATATTTACACGTTAGTGTAGTGCGACCTCTGCACAGCGTTCAGCTAAAGCTACAAGTTAGTGTAGTGCAACCTCTGCACAGTGTTCAGCTAAAGCTACAAGTTAGTATAGTGCGACCTTTGCACAGTGTTCAGCTAAAGCTACCTGTAGAAGGTTGGTGTTGTTTTCCTGATCCCATCACTACCGCAGGCAGCTAAATTATTTACACATTAGTGTAGTGCGACCTCTGCACAGTGTTCAGCTAAAGCTACCTGTAGAAGGTTGGTGGTGTTTTCCTGATCCTATCACTACTGCAGGCAGCTACATTATTTACACGTTAATGTAGTGCGACTTCTGCACAGTTTTCAGCTAAAGCTATCTGTAGAAGGTTGGTGGTGTTTTCCTGATCCTATCACTACTGCAGGCAGCTACATTATTTACATGTTAGTGTAGTATGATCTCTGTACAGTGTTCAACTAAAGCTACCTGTAGAAAGTCGGTGGTGTTTTCCTGATCCTATCACTACCACAGGCAGCTACATTATTTACATGTTAGTGTAGTGCGACCTCTGCACAGTGTTCAGCTAAAGCTACCTGTAGAAGGTTGGTGGTGTTTTCCTGATCCTATCACTACCACAGGCAGTTACATTATTTAAACATTAGTGTAGTGCATCCTCTGCATAGTGTTCAGCTAAAGCTACAAGTTAGTGTAATGCGACCTCTGCACAGTGTTCAGCTAAAGCTACCTGTAGAAGGTTGGTGGTGTTTTCCTGATCCTATCACTACCGTAGGCAGCTAAATTATTTACAGGTTAGTGTAGTGCGACTTCTGCACAGTGTTCAGCTAAAGCTACCTAATAGAAGGTTGGTGGTGTTTTCCTGATTTTATCACTACCGCAGGCAGCTACATTATTTACACATTAGTGTAGTGCGACTTCTGCACAGTGTTCAGCTAAAGCTACCTGTAGAAGGTTGGTGGTGTTTTCCTGATTTTATCACTACCGCAGGCAGCTACATTATTTAAACGTTAGTGTAGTGCGTCCTCTGCACAGTGTTCAGCTAAAGCTACAAGTTAGTGTAGTGCGACCTCTGCACAGTGTTCAGCTAAAGCCACAAGTTAGCGTAGTGCGACCTCTGCCAGTGTTCAGCTAAAGCTACCTGTAGAAGATTGGTATTTACATACTAATAATACTACAGGCAGGCAGTTGATTTTGCTAGCTGCAGTATCAGTGTGTATATATATATATATATATATATTCTATATCCCAGCTTAGTGCAGCTACATCTCACTGCAGGCCATTAGTATGTCTGGAAGGCCAAGAAGGAGAGGCAGACAGTCACAAGCCAATAAAAGAGGGCAATCAGGCTCTGTGTCTAGAGGCAACAGTGCTGGTCGTGGAGATGGTGCATCCTCATCAGCACGTGGCCGTGGGACACGTTTGGCCTTTTTTTCGGCAGCTGGCCGTGTTGAGCCGCAACATGCGGAAGACTTGGTCGAGTGGATGACCAAGCCGTCATCATCCTCCTTATCCTCTCTCACCCATGCTCAGGGTACTTTGTCTGGCAAAGCAGCTGCCAATGCGGCCTCTTCCCTCGGCTCAATGGCATCAGTGATTCCTTCCCTAGCCCCATCATGTCCTCCTGAGGAGTCCCTTGAACTGTTTGACCACAGTTTTGGGTACATGCTCCACGAGGATGCCCAGCGTTTAGAAGGCTCTGATGATGATACTGAGCTAGATGAAGGCAGTAACATGAGCACGGACAGAGGGGGTGCCCAAGAAGGACAGCAATCTGGCAGTCATGTTCCCCCTGCTGCAGCATACTGCCATGTTTGCTCCAGTGATGAGGAGGGGGGATGATAAGGTCACTGACTCAACGTGGGTGCCTGATAGGAGGGAGGAGGAGGAGGCACATCACCAACGAGGCAGGATGCCCTCCAGGGGCTAGCCTAAGGGCAGCACACTAACTGCATCACACCTCAGAGCTCCGCATGTGCAGGACGCTGCTGTCTCTGCGCATTATTCCAAAAGTTCTTTGGTGTGGGCCTTTTTTGAGACGAGTGCATCAGATGGCACCGCTGCTATTTGCAACATATGTCTCAAGCGTATCTCACGTGGCCAAAACATTTCCCGCTTGGGCACCACATGCTTGACCAGACGTATGTTGATCTGCCATGCAGTTCGTTAGCAAGCGTACCTAAGAGACCCACACCAAAAATCAAAGAGGACCTCTCCTTACTCCTCATCAGCTGGGATCTACAACTTCACTATACCTTCAGTCCTCTCTAAACCTGCACTGAGTGGAATGATGTAAAGATGTAGAATTACGGTAGGTGACCGCGATATTGTGTCAATCTCGCCGCTTTTCTCGGCGAGATTTGACACCTACGAGCCCCGTCGTGGGAGCCAGCACCGAGATGGCTCACTCATCAGGAAAGGAAAACTTTTTTTTCCTTTCGCGATGAGTGACAGGCAGTGCTGACAGCTGTCTCGTATGAATCCTGAGGGGGAACGCCGTGCCAAAAAAAAAAAAAACTGCGTGGGTTCCCCCCCCAGGGGCATACCAGGCCCTTAGGTCTAGTATGGATTGTAAGGGGAACCCCAAAAAATCGGCGTGGAGGTCCCCCCAAAATCCATACCAGACCCTTATCCAAAGCACGCAGCCCGGCCGGTCAGGAAAGGGGGTGGGGACGAGCGAGCACCCCCCTCCTGAACCGTAGCAGGCCGCATGCCCCCAAGGCACCAACCTCCCATGTTGAGGGCATGCGGCCTGGTATGGTTCAGGAGGGGGGGCGCTCGCCACGCCGATTTTTTGGGGTTCCCTTTACAATCCATACTAGACCTAAGTGCCTGGTATGCCCCTGGGGTGGAACCCATGCCGTTTTTTTTCATTTAAAATTTGGCGCGGCGTTCCCCCTCAGGATTCATACCAGACAGCTGTCAGCACTGCCTGTCACTCATCACAAAAGGAAAAAAAAGTTTTTCTTTCCCGATGAGTGAGCCAGCGCGACATGCACAGTACCCTGTCGCCGAGAACCAGCACGATGAGATCGCACTGGAAATACAATCTCGTGGTTAGGTACTGTAGGTGTGTCACAGCCAAGTACTTGCGGGCAATCTACTATCGGTACATCGACGTCAGATTGTACCAGGCAAATTTCCCTGCCCCAGCTGCTGCACCGCAAAAAGATGTTCGCTCCCAGCCATCCACATGCCCAGTGGTTGGATGCTAGCTTGGCAAAATTGCTAGCACTTCAGCTGCTACCTTTTCATTTGGTAGACTCTGCCCCCTTCCGTGAGTTTGTGGAATGTGTGGTTCCTCAGTGGCAGGTTCCCAAACACCACTTTTTCTCATGGAAGGCGATTCCGGCTCTCTATCGGCATGTGGAAGGCAATGTCCATGCCTTGCTGGACAGGGCGGTCAGCAGTAAGGTGCATATTACCGCTGACTCATGGTCCAGCAGGCATGGACAGGGACGTTACCTAAGTTTGCACGGCGCATTGGGTGACTCTTCTGGCAGCTGGGAAGGATGCAGGACAAGGTGCAGTAGTGTTGGAGGTTGTTCCACCACCACGCCTCCAAAATGCCACTACTAGTGATTCTGACACACCTCTCTCCTCCACCCCCTCCTCTTCTTCTTCCTCTATGGCCTCTTCCTGTGCTTTGTCCTCGGAACCAGCGGTGCTCCGTAGGCGTTCAAGGGGCTACGCAAGTACACAGGCCAAAAGATGCCATGCGGTGCTTGAGCTGGTGTGCTTGGGGGACAGGAGCCACACTGGGGCAGAGGTTCTGTCAGCTCTGCAGGGGCAGGTTCAGAGGTGGTTGACGCCACACCAACTTAAGGCAGGAATGGTGGTTTGCGACAATGGCACCAACCTCCTCTCCACCCTCTGACAGGGACAATCGACCCATGTGCACTGTTTGGCTCACATCCTTAAATTGGTGGTGCAGCGATTCTTGGGCAGGTACCCGGGCTTACAGGATGTCCTGAGGCAGGCCAGGAAAGTCTGTGTGCATTTCCGCCGGTCATATAATGCCAGTGCTCGGCTGGCAGACCTCCAAAAGGAATTTAGAACCGCCTAATCTGTGATATGCCCACCAGGTGGAACTCAACGTTGGTCATGCTGCAGTGGCTGCACACGCAGCAGAGGGCCATCAATGAGTACCTGTGCGACTATGGCACCAGGACAGGGTCAGGGGTTCTTGGTTTTTTTCCCCATGCCAGTGAGCCATGATCAGGGATGCATGCACTGTCCTATCACCATTTGAGGAGGCCACGAGGATGGTGAGCAGTGACAGTGCATGCATCAGTGACACTGTCCCCCTTGTCCACCTGTTGGACCACATGCTGTGTGGAATAATGGAAAGGGCACTTGAGGCAGAACAGAGGCAGGAAGAGGAGGACTTCCTTAGCTCTCAAGGCCCTCTTTATCCAGACAGTGTTCCTGCATGCCTGCCGATCACACAGGAAGAGGAGGAGGAGGAGGATTGTGTCAGTATGAAGGTGGAGCCTGGCACTCAGCATCAGCAGCAGTCTTTAAGGGATCATTTACAGTCCCAAGAAACACATGGACTTGTACGTGGCTGGAAGGAGGTGGCTGCGGATCATGTCGTCCTTAGTGACCCAGAGGACTCCGGACCGAATGCCTCAGCAAACCTATGCTGCATGGCCTCCCTGATCCTGCAAAACCTGCGGAAGGATCCTCGTATTTGTGGTATCAAGGAGAAGGAACAATACTAGCTGGCAACCCTCCTTGATCCACATTACAAGGGTAAGTTTGCGGACCTTATGTTGCCGTCGCAGAGGGAGCAGAGGATGAAACCTCTTCGGGGGGCCTTGCAGAAAGGTCTGTGCAACGCGTTCCCAGAGACTGAGAGGTTACAAACTCCTGTTTCTGGACAACGTGTTGCTGAGGCTTCGGTCAGTCAAAGAAGGAGCGGTGGAGAAGGTGGCCGTCTGACCAATGCGTTCAGACAATTTTTTAGTCCGCAGCCCCAAGGTATGATCGGTTCCAGCAACCATCGCCAGCATCTGTTTTACATGATGCAGGAATACCTAGGGGCAAGATCTGACTTGGACACCTTTCCCACCGAAAATCCTCTGTGTTACTGGGTCTTGAGGATGGATCACTGGCCAGAGCTTGCACAGTATGCAATTGAGCTACTGGCCTGTCCTGCATCCAGCGTTCTTCCGGAACACACATTCAGTGCTGCTGGAGGCTTTGTAACCGATCACAGGGTGTGTCTGTCCACCGACTCAGTCGATCAACTGACCTTCATAAAAATGAATAAGTCTTGGATCACCACCAGCTACCAAGCACCTGATGCTGATGTAACTGAATAATTTTTTTTGAAATGTCAGATCCCTTCAAAGACTGCCTATGCTGATGCTGAGTAATTATCCTCCTCCTCCTCAATGATCATGCTGATAGCTTGTAAGAACATTTTTGGTTCTGGGCGCAGCCACCAGTGGCTAAGGCCCAATTTTTCAGCCCCTGTTTACAGGGGCGTGTAATTATAATTTTTCATGCAATTCTTTGCAGCAGGGCTAGTTCCTGCGCTCCAACTAGAGTATCTGTGAGGGGTTGCAGTGTTGACACCAGCACCAGTGCCTAAGGCCCAATTTTTCAGCCCCTTTTCAACAGGGACATGTAATTAGAATTCTTGATCTAATATTTCACAGGAGGGCCCATTTCTGTGCCCACCAAGAGTAACTGTGAGGAATTACAGTGTTGTGGCACCAGCACCACCACCAAAGGTCCAATTTTTCTGCCCCTGTTGAACAGGGCCTCTCCCCCTCTCCCTATCCCACTTTCCCCAGGGGAGAACTATGCCTTAGCTGGGTTCAAACATAGAATTTATGGAAAAAAATAAAGATGACATTGTTGGCCTTTTGCTCCCTGAAAGTTTAGGGTTTTAATATACCTCAAAAAAGGAGCCGGGTGCTGCACCATATGCATTAGCAGTAAGTGCAAATTTTATTCCTTCAAGAGACACACTTTCAAATACATAAGGCCCCAAAGCTTATCTCAATGGTATACAATTGACAACCCTCAGAAAAAATCAAACGGAGTTGCTATAGTATTTCATACTAATCTCAAAGTACAAGTCATCTCAGAGGTCAGAGACCCAAAGGGGAGATTTCTGATACTTATTTGCAGAATATATAATACAATCTTCACATTAGTTAATGCATACCTACCAAATAAAGGCCAGAAACTGATATTCCAGAAAATTATGACTAAATTAGAACAAGTAAAGCAAGGTTATCTTATAATGGGGGGAGATTTTAACGTTGTGTTGGATCCGAAATTAGATTCCTCTAAGGGGAAGGCTAACTTGCCTGTGTGATTAATTAATGTTATACGTAAATGATTATATTCCTTACAATTAGTAGACTTCTGGCAGGTATTATATCCAAATGAGAGGGACAATACATTTTTCTCGGTGCCTCATATATCTTATAGTAGAATAGATTATATTTTCATCTCACATCCATTATTGAGTTGGCAACCCACATCCCAAATTGGTATGCAGTTTAGATCTGATCACTATCCACTCTTCTTGTCATTGCTTATACCGCATACTTCGAAAATCTGTTTTTCAAGGAAATTGAATGAATCATTATTAAGAGAAGATAGCCTGTTAAAAGCCTTAAAAGGGACTATAGACAAGTTTTAAGATAACTCACCAGACAGGCCCCACCAAACTGCCAATAAAATGGGAAACTTTAAAATGTGTTTTATGGGGTAAATTAATCCAACTAGGATCTAGAGAAAGAAAGAACTAATCAAATATCTATATTATTGAAGGACATCTACGCTCTAGAGCAATGCCATAAGACAAATACAAATGGCACAATATATCAGGCACTAACTTAGTAAAGATCACAATTATATTCTCTTTTAGACATTTCATATGTGCCATCGAGAATTAGTAAAGCAAAATTTTTATGAATTTGGCAATAAGCCAGGAAACATTAGCCAGCTCCATACTTAAAAAGCATTCCCGCACATATATTCAAAAAATAGTATGCCCATCTCAAGGGAAGGTATTTACATCAGAAAAAATATTATAGAGCGTTCCAAGGATATTATACTAGATTATATAACTTAATTTCAGTAGATGCAAAAAGTTAATCTAATCGCCTCTCTGAATGAGTAAAAGAATATATTAAAGCCACAACGCTCCCCACAATTTCAGAGGAAACCGTGGAGTCATTAGCAACTCCATTTTATTTGACTACAAGAGAGGAGGACCTACATGCCCTAAATTATAGGCCGCTAATCACCCTAACACAACAGAAATTAAAACAGTGGGCAAGCTTATGTTATTCATGGTTGGGCAGAGTGGCATTGTTTAAAATGGATATTCTTCCAAGATTTTTGTATGTATTTCAGACCTTCCGGAAAAGTTTTTTCAAACAATACGTTCTGTACTCTTAAAATATATTTGGGGCAATTCTAAACCAAGATTAAAAAGATTAAAATATGATGTCTTTACAAGGAAGAAGCACCAAGGAGGATTGGGATTATGCAACCTAGCACTTTATCACAAAGCATTATTTAACCAGTTACCGACCGCACTATAGTCAAATGACGGCTACATAGCTGCTTGATAACTCTGGGAGGGCGTACATTGACGTCCTCCCAGAACTGCACTGCCACACCCCCCCCAGGAGCACGCACAGGGGACTATCCATACTCGCCAGGATCACGGGACTCAAGCAACACGGATCGCAGTAAAGGGCCAATGACAGCGGCACTTTACCACGTGATCACACCATCCAATGATGGAGCGATCACAATGTAAACAGAGTGGGGTCATCCAGGGGTTCAGCGCTTTCCTCTCCCTACACCGATACAGCGTGAGTAGAGAGGAGAGCGTTCAGTGTAAAATTGTGAGTTTTTGCTATTATTACTGTGCCCAACAGTGCTACATCAATGTTCCACTGTGCCATCAGTGCCACTACAGTGCTCATCTGTGCCACATCAGTGCCACACCAGTGCCCATCAGTGCTCATCTGTGCCACATCAGTGCCACACCAGTGCCCATCAGTGCCACCTGTGCCCATCAGTGTTCCACTATGCCATCAGTGCCATTATAGTGCTCATATGTGCCCATCAGTGCCACCTGTGCCCAGCACCCAGCAGTGCACCCTCAGCAGCACCCAGCAGTGCGCCCTCACCAGCACCCGGCAGTGCAGCCACACCTGTCTAGTTTACGTATCGCAAAACACCAGTATGGCAAAACATTTTTTACCAGCGAGGAGGTCTACCAGTGTCTGAGTGATGAGAGCAGCGGGGAGCTCTCTGAGTCTCAGTCTGATTCTGATTCGGCATATGAACCCATTACAAGCAGTGGGTCTTCTACAGAGGACGAGGGATGTGTGCCCATGAAAAGAAGGTGTTCTGGCATAGAGCAGCAGCCTACTACCAGCAGCACAGTGCCGTCCACCTCGAGCGCAGGGCCATCCACCTTGAGAGCAGTGCCGCTGCAACAAAGACCAGGCACCAGTAGGGTGTCATCTCAGCCCCAAAGGGATAGGACCCATGCCAGCCTTCCCTATGCCCTTCAAAACCCCCTGTGGCTTCCCCCTAATTCTGGAGCAGCAAGCTTCCCCCCTTTCACTGCCCAGCCAGGTGTCCAGGTGAACACCGATGATTTTGCCATGCCTAATTTTTTTTCATTTGATTTTCACTGAAGACTTACTATCATCCATTTTGGCCCAATGCAACCTCTATGCACAGCAGTACATAGTAAGCAACCCTGGTTCTAGTTATGCTCGTCCCTATGAGTGGAGAGATAACGTAGAGGAATGCAAACATTTTTTAGGCCTAACTTTTACTATGGGACTCACAAAAAAACTAATTTGTACTCCTATTGGTCTACCAACCCCATCCACCACATGCCAATCTTCTCATCCAATATGCCAAGATCAAGATACCTTATGATTATGCGGTTCCTCCACTATAATGACAACACCCAGTGCCCTCCCCGAAATGACCCAGGTTTTGACAAATTATTTAAAATCTGGCCACTCCTAAATTATTTCTCTGAAAAATTCCCCCAGTTATATACCCCTGACCAGAATATATCTGTGGATGAGTCCCTTGTAAATTTTACAGGCAGGCTGGGAATCACACAGTTTATCCAAAAGGGCCTGATATGGGTTAAAATGTACAAACTTTGTGACCGAGCCATGGGGTACATCTACCCCTTCCTGGTGTACAAAGAGAAGGACTCCCAACTGTATCCCCCTGAATGCCCAGAGTATATTGGAGCCAGCAGAAAAGGTGTCTGGGGGCTTGTCTATCCACTCTTTGGAAAGGGATACCATTTTATGTGGATAATTTTTATACGAGCTTGCCCCTCTTCCGCAATCTTCTCTGGAGGGACACCCCAGCATGTAGTACAGTAAGAGCCAAAAAAAGAGGGCTTCCAAAATGTCATCAATGAAAGGCTACAACTAGGGGTGACAACATCTTTGCGGGAAACCAGGAGCTATTGGCTGTCAAGTGGAGGGACTTACGAAACGTCCACATACTCGCATCAAACCATAATGACACATACGCGGAAGTCCCCAGAAGAAACGGCCAAATACAGAAACCAACTTGTGTCCACGACTATAATTTGTTTATGGGGGGAGTGGACTTCAATGATCAGATGATTGAACCCTACCTTCCCACAAGAAAATCCCACCATTGGTATAAAAAAGTGTCCATTTATTTTTTCAGTTTGGCCATGTATACCACTCATGTTATTTACCAAAAATCTACTGAGACCCCCGTATCCTATCTGCATTACCAAGAAAAAGTTATTTCCACCATTTTGTATCCTGAAGGCCCAGCAGAAAATATTTGTTCTGATTCTGTGAGCAGACTCCACGAACGCCACTTTCCTGAGAAAATTCCCCCCCTGTGAAACAGGCCACAGAAGAAATGCCGGGTGTGCTCCAGAGGAGGAGTTAGAACAGACACCATGTATTATTGTCCCCAATGTCCCTCCCAACCAGGCCTCTGCATAGGTGACTGTTTCGCCATTACCATACTTCTCTACATTATTGGGGAAGAATGGTAAATGTAATTCTCATTTGCTGTCATTTTCCTCCACACCCCTTATGCCACTGCACTGAACTGTACATACCTCTGCCTTTTTTCGCAACCGACCCTGACCTGTTATATGATCAAGCTTCTGCCTAACGCTAAACATACCTCTGCCTTCTCCGGAACTGACCCTGGCCTGTTATACGACCAAGCTTCTGCCTAACACCAAATATACCTCTGCCTTCTCCGGAACCGACCCTTGTCTGTTATACGACCAAGCTTCTGCCTAACACTAAACATACCTCTGCCTTCACCGGAACTGGCCCTGGCCTGTTATACGACCACGCTTCTGCCTAACGCTAAACTGTTCCTACCTCTGCCTGCTCTGGAACTGACCCTGGACTGTTTGACCACGTTTTTTGCCTGTCTCTTGGACTGATCTTTTACCCTGCTATGCTAGTGGGAACACAGGGGTCTCACATATGTGAGAGGCTCCAGAATTGTTTTTCTGGATGAAGAAAACTCATTTTTTAGTTTTCTCATTCCCGGATTAGGGTCTGGAAACTCAGAGGCTTCAAAGAGATTTGGGTGGGAGAAGCCTCTACCCCTGTCCCCATTCTTTCCTGGCCTGCTACTTGGACCATGTTCCCGCTTACTACCAGGACCAATATTTTGGTACTGCTGGCAATATCTCTACCTGCAATGACCCTGGACTGTATATGGACAGTATCCCTGCCTGTACTGACTATGGACAATATTCCTGCCTGCTGCCTGGACAATTCCATTCACTGTCGCTGACCATGTTCCTGCCTGCTGCCTGGATCAGGGCTCTCCTCCTGTGGACAACTGCACTACTAAAACCACAGGTAATCTTTTGTTTACCCTTTGCTCAGCAGAATGTATTTTAGGGTGTAATTCTTGGTATGTACATGCTATGTGTTAGAAATATGAAGGGCCTTCAAAAAACTGATAGATTTTAACCACTTCAGCCCCGGAAGGATTTACCCCCTTCCTGACCAGAGCACTTTTTACAATTTGGCACTGCGTCACTATAACTGCTAATTGCGCGGTCATGCAATGCTGTACCCAAACAAAATTTGCGTCCTTTTCTTCCCACAAATAGAGCTTTCTTTTGATGGTATTTGATCACCTCTGCGGTTTTTATTTTTTGCGCTATAAACGGAAAAAGGCCGAACATTTTGAAAAAAAATGATATTTTCTACTTTTTGTTATAAAAAAAATCCAATAAACTCAATTTTAGTCATACATTTAGGCCAAAATGTATTCGGCCACATGTCTTAAAAAAAAATTTAAAAAAATGTCAATAAGCGTATATTTATTGGTTTGCGCAAAAGTTATAGCGTCTACAAACTAGGGTACATTTTCTGGAATTTACACAGCTTTTAGTTTATGACTGCCTATGTCATTTCTTGAGGTGCTAAAATGGCAGGCCAGTACAACCCCCCCCAAATGATGCCATTTTGGAAAGTAGACACCCCAAGGAAATTGCTGAGAGGTATGTTGAGCCCATTGAATATTAATTTTTTTTTGTCCCAAGTGATTGAATAATGACAAAAAAAAAAAATTGACAAAAAGTTGTCACTAAATGATATATTGCTCACACAGGCCATGGGAATATGTGGAATTGCACCCCAAAATACATTCAGCTGCTTCTCCTGAGTACAGGGATACCACATGTGTGGGACTTTTTGGTAGCCTAGCCGCGTACGGGGCCCCGAAAACCAATCACTGCCCAGATGGCACAAACCCCCCCAAATGACCCCATTTGGAAAGTAGACACCCCAAGCTATTTGCTGAGAGGCATGTTGAGTCCATGGAATATTTTATATTTTGACACAAGTTGCGGGAAAGTGACAATTTTTTTTTTTTTTTTTTGCACAGTTGTCACTAAATGATATATTGCTCACACAGGCCATGGGCATATGTGGAATTGCACCCCAAAATACATTTAGCTGCTTCTCCTGAGTATGGGGATACCACATGTGTGGGACCTTTTGGGAGCCTAGCCGCGTACGGGGCCCCGAAATCCAATCACCGCCTTCAGGATTTCTAAGGGCGTAAATTTTTTATTTCACTCTTCACTGCCTATCACAGTAATAGCTTGGGGTGTCTACTTTCCAAAATAGGGTCATTTGGGGGGGGGGTGCAACCTGGGCATTCCATGGCCTCCAAACCTGTGATAGGCAGTGAAGAGTGAAATCAAAAATTTATGCCCTTAGAAAGCCTGAAGGCGGTGCTTGGTTTTCGGGGTCCCGTACGCGGCTAGGCTTCCAAAAAGTCTCACACATGTGGTATCCCCATACTCAGGAGAAGTAACAGAATGTATTTTGGGGTGTAATTTCACATATTCCCATGGCACGTTTGAGCAATATATCATTTAGTGACAACTTTGTGCAAAAAAAAAAAAAATTTGTCTTTTTCCCGCAACTTGTGTCACAATATAAAATATTCCATGGACTCGACATGCCTCTCAGAAAATAGCTTGGGGCGTCTACTTTCCCAAATTGGGTCATTTGGGGGGGTTTGAACTGTCCTGGCATTTTATGCACAACATTTAGAAGCTTATGTCACACATCACCCACTCTTCTAACCACTTGAAGACAAAGCCCTTTCTGACACTTTTTGTTTACAAGAAAATTACTTTGAACCCCCAAACATTATATATATATTTTTTAAAGCAAATGCCCTACAGATTAAAATGGTGGGTGTTTCATTTTTTTTTTCACACAGTATTTGCACAGCGATTTTTCAAAAGCATTTTTTTTTGGGAAAAAACACACTTTTTTTTATTTTAATGCATTAAAACGCACTATATTGCCCAAATGTTTGATGTAATAAAAAAGATGATCTTAGGCCGAGTACATGGATACCAAACATGACATGCTTTAAAATTGCGCACAAACGTACAGTGGCGACAAACTAAATACATTTTTACAAGCCTTCAAAAGCCTTTAAAGGTTACCACTTTAGATTTACAGAGGAGGTCTACTGCTAAAATTACTGCCCTCGATCTGACCTTCGCGATGATACCTCACATGCATGGTGCAATTGCTGTTTACATTTGATGCCAGACCGACGCTTGTGTTCGCCTTAGTGCAAGAGCAGGGGGGGACAGGGGTCCTTTTTTTTTTTTTTTTTTTTTATTTTTAAACTGTTACTTTCGTTTTTTTTTTTCTTTTATCATTTTTATTGTTATCTCAGGGAATGTAAATATCCCCTATGATAGCAATAGGTAGTGACAGGTACTCTTTTTTGAAAAAATTGGGGTCTATTAGACTCTAGATCCCTCCTCTGCCCTCAAAGGATCTGACCACACCAAGATCAGTGTGATAAAATGCTTTCCCAATTTCCCAATGGCGATGTTTACATCCGGCGAAATCTAAGTCATGAAATGCTCATAGCATCTGGTTTCTTAGGCCATAGAGATGTTTTGAGCCACTCTGGTCTCTGATCGGCTCTATGGTCAGCTGGCTGAATCACCGGCTGCATTCTCAGGTTCCCTGTTGAGACAGGAGAGCCAGAGAAAAACACGGAAGACGGTGGGGGGGGGTCATTCCCTCCCACTGCTTGTAAAAGCAGTCTAGAGGCTAATTAGCTGCTAGGATTGCTTTTACATGAAAGCCGACCGCTGGCTGAAAAGAATGATACCAAGATGATACCTAAACCTGCAGGCATCATTCTGGTATAACCACTCAAAGTCGTGAAAGGCGTACCTGAAGACAAAAAAATGGTTAACAATAAAATACAGTAAAGTATAAAAAATTACATACCTGAAAAGCAAACATGATAATAACAATAAAACATTGCAGAATACAATACAGTAAAAAAGAGCAGATTATTTTTTTTTTTATTTTATATTTTTTTTGTGTTTTTTTTTTTTTTTTTTTACACTTTTTTTGTAACTGTAACCGGTTCCAGGTTCAGGTCTCTCAAAATGCGATGGCATCTTGGGAGACCCTGTGTTAGTGTGCCTAGTCTGTGCAATGCTGTACGCTAATACTCAACTAGTGTATGGTAGCGTTCAAAACATTCACCAATGCAAAGACCAGGATTGTCAGGACAGGAAGGACAATAATAGCGGGTGTCACGCCTATATCCACGCTTGCTGCAGACACAACACCTTTTTTGGGGGGGTTCGTTGGGTAGGGGTACTCGGGAGGACATAAAGAAAATACCTCTCATGCAGCCGACTGCATTTGGTTGGGGATGTGAATGGGGAGAGTACAGGCGCTGCAGAAGTGGTGGGTTCCCAATTATTAGGATTGGCGAATGCAGCAGGAAGGGCATTATGGGCACGACGGGCCTGTGTTTTGTCTTCTTCTTGGTGGCAGCGGGACACTACTTGTGCTTGCCACCTCACCAGCTTGAACTGCACTTATGGGACTCGCCACATCACGAAGTGTTACTGCAGTGCTGGTTTGACTACGACCGGGGTGTACTAGGCCGCTGATGCTTGCCAGTTCACCAAAACGCTACCAAAAAAACTGTTAGTGATCGCACGGCTCAGGCCTGACTCTGCGAATGCTGCAGTTATGTGTTTAGTGTTTTGTAAGTGACAGTGATCGATCGATACTGCTCTTGGGTGGGCTGGACTGGGCGGGGCGGAGGGGCAAAACGCAGGTGCTAGCAGGTATCTGGGCTGATCCCCCTAACACTGCGTTTTTGGGAACCCTAAACTGCTGGGGACGCTAGTATAGATCTGATCGGATCAGATATTGATCTGTTCAGATACTATACCACTAAGGGAGGTGTACGGTGTGTGCGTGGGTGTTAGCACTACTGGCGCTAACCTGACACTTCTTGGGGCTGGTGCTTGCCAGTTCACCAAAACGCTACCAAAAAAAGTTAGCGATCGCAGGGATCAGGCCTGACTCTGCGAACGCTGCAGTTATGTGTGTTTAGTGTTTTGTAAGTGACAGTGATTGATAGATACTGCACTTGGGTGGGCTGGGCCGGGCGGAGGGGCAAAACGCAGGTGCTAGCAGGTATCTGGGCTGATCCCACTAACACTGCATTTTTGGGAACCCTAAACTGCTGGGGACGCTAGTATAGATCTGATCGGATCAGATATTGATCTGTTCAGATACTATACCACTAAGGGAGGTGTACGGTGCATGCGTGGGTGTTAGCAATACTGGCGCTAACCTGATGCTGCCTGGGGCTGGTGCTTGCCAGTTCACCAAAACACTACAAAAAAAACTGTTAGAGATCGCAGGGATCAGGCCTGACTCTGCGAGCACTGCAGTTATGCGTTTAGTGTTTTGTAAGCGACAGTGATTGATCGATACTGCACTTGGGTGGGCTGGGCCGGGCGGAGGGGCAAAAACGCAGGTGCTACCAGGTATCTGGGCTGATCCCGCTAACACTGCTTTTAGGGAACCCTAAATTGCTGGGGACGCTAGTATAGATCTGATCAGATCAGATATTGATCCGTTCAGATACTATACCACTAAGGGAGGTGTACGGTGCGTGCGTGGGTGTTAGCAGTACTGGCGCTAACCTGACGCTGCCTGGGGCGACGCATATCATCGCCGGGCGATCAGGGGGCTAAACCTTTATTCGGTAATAAATGGCGGGTGCCCTGACACTAGAAAAAATAAACTAACTAACCAGCGTCACCCATAACAGTTATATGGTGATCACTGGTGAAAGGGTTAACTAGGGGGCAATCAAGGGGTTAAAACATTTATTAGATAGTATATGGGGTCCCTGACGCTATAAAACGCTGATGGTGAACCAAAATATTTACCTCCCTAACTAACGTCACCAGTGACACTAATACAGCGATCAGAAAAACGATCGCTTAGTGACACTGGCGACGGGGGGTGATCAAGGGGTTAAAACTTTATTGGGGGGTTAGGGGGGTATCTTAGACCTAAAGGGGGCTAACACTAACTGCCCTACCACACTAACTGTCACAAACTGACACCAATGCAGTAATCAGAAAAAAAAAAAAGGAATGTAAGTGGGGGTATGGCGCTCCCTTGTGAGGGGTATGAGTGATAAAGTATATGTGATACAGTAAGTGCTGAAGAAAATTGAATGAATTAATATATAGTATGTGACATACACAAAGGGTGAAGAGTGCAATAACTCATAATGGATTAACCCTAAAACATTATTAGGAAGTGTGAACCAAAAAACATGTGATGAAAAACCCTTATATATATTGCATACACATGTATAACAAATGTAAGGTAGTGGCAAAAAGTGACCACTAGGTGCTGCTGCTATATACACTATGCAGCTAATGTGATGAATACAGCGTGTTATGTTATACATGTGTATGCAATATATATAAGGGTTTTTCATCACATGTTTTTTGGTTCACACTTCCTAATAATGTTTTAGGGTTAATCCATTATGAGTTATTGCACTCTTCACCCTTTGTGTATGTCACATACTATATATTAATTCATTCAATTTTCTTCAGCACTTACTGTATCACATATACTTTATCACTCATACCCCTCACAAGGGAGCGCCATACCCCCACTTACATTCCTTTATACATGTTAGTCCTCTTTGAGGGCTTAACTAGGGGAGGCAGCACACCTTAGATTCTCTTTTTTGGCTATTTCCTCCCTCTTTTTCCCTCTTCCTTCCTCTCTCACCTTTGGGGTATATACCCCCTGCATCTTCTCTCTGTACTCCTCCTTCTCCCCCCCCCCCTTTTCTCTCTCCCCTGTCATCTGTCCTAAGCGCAGAGATTTTGTGGCTTTGATAGAAAAAAAAAAAAACTGCTTGGTGTCAGTGTGACAGGGTGGGGTGATCGGGGGGTAAAGGGGGGTGTAATGTATGCCTGGCATGTTCTACTGTGTGTGTTTTACACTCACTCATATGTCTTCTCTCCTTGGCACCAGAACGGAAAATACCGAGCTGAGGAGAGATGACATCACTTCCTCTGCTGCTGTTTACTATACAGCAGCAGAGGAATGATTCTATTGGCTGGGAGCAACTGGGGGGCCATGAATGGATGGTCTCCCCCTCACCTCCGATCGCCGGGGGGCAAATGCCAACCGCCTCGGGCACCGGGGGGGGTCCGATCGGACCCCCCGCCCGTGGGAGGCAGATCACGTATAGGTACGTGATTCTGCCTGCCCGTGCCATTCTGCCGACGTATATCGTCGTGAGGCGGTCGGCAACTGGTTAAGGAAATTAGATGCATAATTTATGTTCCTAGAACACCTGATGGTGCTTATTGGATGTTGGGCCTCTATGTGGCCAGGCTGTGTAAAAGTCTCACACATGTGGTATTGCCATACTCAGGATGAGTAGTAGAATGTATTTTGGGGTGTCATTTTTGATATGTACATGCTGTGTGTTGCAAATATCTTATAAATGGACAACTTTGTGTAAAAAAAAAAAATGCGTTTTCATTTTTTTTCCACATTTTCCAAAAACTTCCGGAAAAAAACAAACCGTTCAAAAGACTCATTATGCCTCATAGATTACACGTTTGGGTGTTTGCTTTCCAAAATGGGGTCACTTTATGGGCGTTTCCATTATCCTGGTGCTCCAGGGTTTTCAAAAGTGTAATAGGCGGTTGAGAGATTAGATGTGTCATTTATGCTCCAAGAATGCCTGAAGGTGCTACTTCAATGTTGGGCCTCTGTATGTGGCCAGACTGTGTAAAAGTCTCACACATGTGGTAACACCATACTCAGGAGGAGTAACAGAATGTATTTTGGGATGCCATTTTTGCTATGTACATCCTATGTGTTGGAAATATCTTATAAATGGACAACTTTGTGTAAAAACAAAAAAACCTTTCCATTTTTTTTCCCCACATTTTCGAAAAACGATCGCACCCCCCAGTGCCCGAGGCGGTCGCCATTGTTCCAGGAGCGATCCGTCCTGAGGGGGAGGCCACTGATTCATGGCCTCTTCCTCACGATCGCTCCTGACGAATGAGAAGTTTCCTCTGCTTCTGAAACTGTAAACAGAAGCAGAGGAAGTGATGTCATCTCTCCTCATGAAGCCTTTTCGTTCCGGAGCCCGAGGAGAGAAGACATCCCTGTGAGTTACACAAACAGCACACTAACACCAGTACACATAGGCACACAAATCACCCCCCGATCACCCTCCTGCACCCCATGTCACCCCCTGTCACAGTGACACCAATAGCAGTTTTAATTTTTTTACTGATCACTGCATTGGTGTCATTTTGTGACTGTTATAAATGTTAGGGCTGTTAGTGGTAGGCCCCTTTAGGTCTAGGGTAGCCCCCTAACCCTAACCCCACCTAAAAAAGGTTTAACCCATTGATCTTCCCCCAGTTAACCCTTTCACCCCCTGTCGCCAATGTCACTAATCTTTTTTCTGATCGACGTATTAGTGTCGCGGGTGACGCTAGTTAGCCTGTTAGTTATTTAGGTTCACCGTCAGGTTTTTATAGTGTTAGGTACCCCCATATACTACCTAATAAAGGTTTTAACCCCCTGATTGCCCCCTAGTTAACCCTTTCACCCCCTGTCACCAGTGATCACCATATAAGTGTCACAGGTGACGCTAGCTAGCCAGTTAGCTACTTAGGTTCACCGTCAGGTTTTTACAGCATCAGGTATCCCCATATATTACCTAATGAAGGTTTTAACCCCCTGATTTCCCCCTATTTAACACTTTCACCCCCTGTCACCAGTGAACACTGTAAGTGTTACGGGTGATGCTGGTTACTTAGTTTGTTTTTAATAGCATCAGGGCACCCGCCGTTTATTACCCAATAAAGGTTTAACCCCCTGATTGCCCGGTGGGTGATATCAGTTAGGTTTTAGGGTCAGTTAGGGTCTGCGTCACCCCAGGCAGCATCAGATTAGTGCCAGTAGCGTTAAAACCCTTGCACGCAGCATACACCTCCCTTAGTGGTATAGTGTCTGAATGGATCAATATCTGATCTGATCAGATCTATACTAGCGTCCCCAGGAGTTTAGAGTTCCCAAAAACGCAGTGTTAGCGGGATCAGCCCAGATACCTGCTAGCATCTGGGTTTTGCCCCTCCGCCCAGCCCAGCCCACCAAAGTGAAGTATCGATCAATCACTGTCACTTACAAAATACTAAACACATAACTGCAGTGTTTGCAGAGTCAGGCCTGATCCCTGCGATTGCTAACAGTTTTTTTGGTAACATTTGATACAGTTGCTGACAGACTAGGAGCTTTTTATCCTGTGAATCTTACTACTGTACCAGTAAATTTAGAGCTCAAAATGGCAAATGAAGGTACACTAGTGAAGAGGCCTACACGTTTCTGAGCATATGAGGCAAATGGTAGATCTGTGTAATGGTGCAGTGACATCTATATATATATCCCACTGAAGCTAATCCTTTCTTAAGGATATGTAAAGTGAGAAGTGCTAAAGAATCTTACATATGTTCAGTGAACATGTAAACGAATATGCAAGTGAAAGAACAATTACTAATGGTGCTAAAAAATCAATATAAACAGACTGTGTATTGCATATATAAGTCTGGCTTTCGCTCGCAGCACTCCACGGAAACTACCTTACTAAAACTCACTAACGATTTACTAACTGCTAAAACCAACAGCCAGTACTCCATACTCCTACTACTTGACCTCTCTGCGGCCTTTGATACTGTTGACCACCCGCTCCTTCTCAATAAACTACATTCCCTTGGCCTCCGAGATTCTGCTCTATCCTGGTTCTCTGGCTATTTATCACAGCGCTCCTTCAGTGTCACCTACAACTCTGTCTCCTCCTCTCCATTGCCCCTTTCTGTGGGGGTCCCCCAAGGCTCGGTTCTTGGACCCCTTCATTCTCTATCTACACCTCCTCCCTTGGTCACTTAATAACTGCCCACGGCTTCCAATACCATTTATACGCTGATGACACCCAAATCTATCTGTCTACTCCTCACCTCACTCCTTCAGTCTCCTCTCGCATTACTAACTTACTAACTGACATATCAGCATGGATGTCGCACCACTTCCTTAAACTAAATCTCTCTAAAACTGAGCTATTAATATTCCCCCCCGACCGTGCCCCCCTCCATGACTTTTCCATCAAAATCAACAATGCAACCATCAGTCCCTCCCCTCACGCCAGGGTACTAGGTGTAATCCTAGACTCTGACTTGTCATTTCAGCCTCAAATCCAATCGCTGTCAAAAGTTTGCAGAATTCACCTCCGTAACATCTCTAAAATTCGCCCTTTTTTTAACAAATGAAACCACCAATCTCCTCATTCACTCCCTTGTTATCTCTCGCCTTGACTATTGCAACTCCCTTCTCATTGGCTTACCGCTCCATAGGCTATCCCCTCTTCAGTCTATCATGAATGCTGCTGCCAGACTTATCCACCTTACCAACCGCTCAGTGTCTGCCAACCCTCTACTTCAATCCCTACACTGGCTCCCAATCACCCAGTGAATTAAATTCAAAATTCTAACCATAACATACAAAGCCATTCACAACTCTGCCCCAAGCTACATCACTAATCTTGTCTCCAAATATCGCCCAAATCGACCTCTCCGCTCTTCTCAAGACCTCCTGCTTTCAAGCTCTCTCATCTCCTCCTCCCATGCTCGTCTCCAGGATTTCTCCAGAGCCTCTCCCATCCTCTGGAACTCGCTACCTCCATCTATCCGGCTATCCCCTACTCTTGCTACCTTCAGGCAATCCCTGAAAACTCATCTCTTCAGGAAAGCCTATAATGTCTCCAACTAATCTCCTACCACTTCCACCAGCTCATTCCCCACAGTTACAACCTTTTGTACCACCTGCCCCACCCTATTAGATTGTAAGCTCTTCTGAGCAGGGCCCTCTTAATCCTATTGTATTGTATTATAACTGTATTGTCTCCCTTTTATATTGTAAAGCGCTGCGTAAACTGTTGGCGCTATATAAATCCTGAATAATAATAATAATAATAATAATAATATATAAACATATATACATATATTAATGTCCATATCCCACAAGAACTAATCCTTTCTAGTTTAACCCCTTCCCGCCGACCGTACGCAGATGTGCATACTCGGCTTTCGGGGGTTATACCGGGATGATGCCCGCAGCTGCAGGCATCATCCCAGTACCGTTGTTTAGAGCCGGCGATTGGCTATCCGTGTATAACAACCGATGCGGCTAAAAGCCACTCGGCTGTTATACCGGAGAAGCGGGAGGGGACGTCCCCCCCTCCTGCCGCCTCCCGCCACTCTTACCGGGCCTCCCAGTCGATCAGGAGGCTCGGTGGCCAATCCGATGCCTCCGGCAGCTGGGGGCGGGCTGGAACAAAGCTGTGGGTGGCTTCGTTCCAGCCATCAAATTGTAAACGCGGAAGCGACGTCATGACGTCACTTCCCGTTTACTCGGCTGCCAATGGCGCCGTTTTTAAAAAAGTACACAGTATTCAGAATCGCCGTTTTCAGCGATCTGAATACTTTGAAGTGTAAAGGAGGGATCGGGGGTCTTTTAGACCCCCGATCCCTCCATAAAGAGTACCCGTCACCACCTATTACTGTCACAAGGGATGTTTACATTCCTTGTGACAGCAATAAAAGTCATCAAAACATTTTTTGTTTTTAAACATAAAATAAATAAAATAAATAAGAAAAGAAAAAAAATTTTAAAGCGCCCCCGTCCCCGCGAGCTCGCGCAGCAAAGAAAACGCATATGGAAGTCACTCACGCATATGTAAACGGTGTTCAAACCACACATGTGAGGTATCGCTGAGATCGTCAGAGTGAGAGAAATAATTCTAGCACTAGACCTCCTCTGTAACTCTAACCTGGTAACCGTAAAAAAAAATTAAAGAGCCGCATATGGAAATTCTTAGGTACCGTAGTTTGTCGCCATTCCACGAGTGCGTGCAATTATAAAGTGTGACATGTTTGATATCTATTTACTCGGCGTAACATCATCTTTCACATTATACAAAAAAATTGGTAACTTTACTGTTTGGATTTTTTAAAATTCATGAAAGTGTCCCTTTTCCAAAAATTTGCGTTTAAAACACCGCTGCACAAATACCGTGTGATATAAAATATTGCAACAATCTCCATTTTATTCTCTAGATTCTCTGCTAAAAAAAATATACATAACATTTGGGGGTTCTAAGTAATTTTCTAGCAAAAAATACGGATTTTAACTTGTAAACACCAAATTTCAAAAATAGGCTTAGTCATGAAAGGGATAAAGGATATAAAGTGGCAAGTGCTAAAAAATAAATAAATATGTGCAGAAAGTGTGTAACCAATATGCAAGTGAAAGCAATCACTAGATTAATGATGCTAATCAATCAATAAAACCAACTGTACATAGCTTATATAAAAAATAAAAATAAATAAAATATGCATGAATTATCTAAAAAAAATAAAGTATCCATATAGGTGACATAGTGCTCCGTCCAATGTGTAGAAATCCTCTTTACAATAATAAAGAACGGGAATTTGGGACTTTAAATGAGGTCAGGAACATTGTGGGAGTAGATTGATAAAAACAAAAAGTATATTTATTGAAAATAAAAGATGCATAAAACATATCAATTGCATAGCCACTTCAGGAAAGACATTGTAGTGAATATCGAACCATAAAAGTTCACACACACTTGGTACGTGTGTATGTAACGTGGGCATCAAGGGTACATTAAATATATAACAACTTGGCACCACATAGTGGTCACAACTGATTGTACAATACATTCAATAAATTTCATATATATACATATTGCAGCAGCCCAGGCGAAAAGAATGACAATAATATAAGGAAGTACACTGAGACCATGGTTGGAAAAATATATATGACATGTTCATTGGTGGAAGGTGTAATCTGAGCAGGAGACTGCGTCATCAAATTGCCCCATGACATGTTCATTGATAGGAGGTGAAATATAAGCATGAATTTGCATCATCAAGTTGCCCGACGCGTTTCGTGTAAACCACTCATCAGGGGCTGATGCTGTGAGGTATCTAAAGGTATAGTAGGATACAGTTAATCCAATGATCACTAGTGGATAGGGACAGGCAATTAGGCCCATCCTGTGTACTTACATGAAATGAGAGTTAGAAGGCATGAAAAGCCGGAAGCCAGGGCCGGGACGGTAGTCTGTAACGGGAGCTGAGGTAGTGTGGCAGTGCTGCGGCGGGGTGGGCATACACCCAGACCACCCCCACATCCACAAATAGGTTGCCAGGTAGAATGGTGAAACATGGTGTTATACCAGTGGAAGTAAAAACTGCCGGGAGGGATCTAAAGTAAAAGGATGAAAAACGTTACATACACACGTACCAAGTGTGTGTGAACTTTTATGGTTCGATATTCACTACAATGTCTTTCCTGAAGTGGCTATGCAATTGATATGTTTTATGCATCTTTTATTTTCAATAAATATACTTTTTGTTTTTATCAATCTACTCCCACAATGTTCCTGACCTCATTTAAAGTCCCAAATTCCCGTTCTTTATTCTTGCAATAGGGATGGAGGCACATTGTGTATATGTGCCTCATTTAAAGTCCCAAACTCCTCGTTTTTTCTTTCCTCTTTACAATAGGACCTGAATGAAAGGTGCTGACATTGACAGTATTCCCCTTATGTGTTTACACTGTTAAACCCGATCTCGGGGTTCCCATATCCTTCCAGTTCCCAGCAGCAAGGCTCAGGGTCATCCACCGGTGGGGAAGAAAGGAGAAGGAAACTCCCCTATCTCCTTAGTCAATGTAGTTCCCGACCAGGTATCCAAGTATGTATATTTATGTGAAGGAAAAAACGAACCACATAGCGTGATTTCACTTGCATATTGGTTACACACTTTCTGCACATATTTATTTATTTTTTTGGACTTTCCACTTTATATCCTTTATACTAGAAAGGATTAGTTCTTGTGGGATATAGACATTAATATATGTTTATATATGCAATACACAGTCTGTTTATATTGATTTTTTAGCACCATTAGTGATTGTTCTTTCACTTGCATATTGGTTTACATGTTCACTGCACATATGTAAGATTCTTTAGCACTTGCCACTTTACATCCTATCTTCTGTGGGAGATATATATATATATATATATATATATATATATATATATATATATATATATATATATATATATATATATATATATATATATATATATATATAGCCATTCCCTATTTTATAGCTTTACATTTTTTTGGGGTTTCACCTAGGTGTTACCTGTCTATAGGGAGGCAGCAGTTTCTAACATCCTAAGCGCGGATTCTTTGCTAGTTGTACGTTTCTGAGCATGACAGATAGTGAAGAGGAAGTCACTCATCTGTCAGATTCAGGCTCAGAATACGATCATGTAGAGGACAGCGGCTCCATGACAGATAGCTCTGATGATGGAGTTGTGGTCCCTGTCAAGGTCAGGCGTATCAGAACCTGATCTTCTTCTGCTGTTGTTGAGGTGCAAGAACTGAAGGGCTCTCGTATGGAGCAGAAAAGTAGTCCCATAAATGCAGTTCAAGCTGGTGAGGTGGCAAGCACAAGTAGTGTCCCGCTGCCACCAAGAAACCTGGAATTCAGGTGGAAACATTGGATTTTATGTCACTTGATTTTTTTTCGCTGTTTTTCACGGAAGATCTCTATAGATCTATTGTGGACCAAAGTATTTTGTATGCTGGTCAATTCATCGCCGCTAATCCCCAGTTGTCCTCCCTTGCCAGAGATTAGAAACTAATTACAGTTTCCGAATTTAAGACCTTTCTGGGCCTATCCCTCCTCATGGGCATAACTAAAAAGAGTGAGTTGCGGTAATATTGGTCCACTGACCCAATTCACCATATGTCCATGTTCTCTGCTTCCATGGCCAGGGCAGGATACGAGCAAATCTTGCGGTTCATGCACTTCAATGACAATGAACTCTGTCGTCCTCGTGAAGACCCTGGATATGATCGGCTCTACAAAATTTGGCCTCTCATAAACCACTTCAATGAACGTTGTTGAGTCCCTGATTAAATTTTCTGGCCGCTTGTCTTTCAAACAGTATCTTCCCAGCAAGCGTGCCAGATACGGGGTCAAGATGTATAAGCTCTGTGTCAGGGCCACAGGCTATACATATAGTTTTAAGGTTTAGAAGAGATAGTCACATAGAGCCGCCAAACTGCACAGAATACATAGGGAGTGCTGGCAAGATTGTGTGGGACTTGGTGTCACCCTTATTCGGAAAGGGGTACCATTTGTATGTGGACAATTATTACACGAGCGTGCCACTTTTTAGTCACTTGTTTGATCATCAGATTGGCGCATGTGGCACCATGCGATCTAATCGCCGGGGCTTACCCCAGAAGCTTGTAGATTCCCGTCTTAGGTTGGGGGAGAGAGCCTGCTTGAAGTGAAATAATTTGCTCCCTGTGAAGTGAAGGGATAATAAGAATGTTTTCGTTCTGTCCTCCCTTCACCTCCCTAGTTTCCCGTAAGGCCAGACGCTGGTACAAAAAAGTGCCAAATGCTATATGCTATAATGAACTGGATCCTTCCTTAAATTCCAGGAAAAGATCGTCAGAGCCCTTCTGTTTTGAGACGGTGCTTCACCTCACCTTCCCAATCCAAATGCAGTAAGCCGGCTGCATGAGAGGCATTTTCCGTAAGTCCTCCCTAGTACCCCCACCCAACGAGCCCCCCCAAAGAAGATGTCCTGTCTGTAGCAAGTGCGGATATAGGCGTGACACCCGGTATTATTGTCCTTCCTGTCTTGACAATCCTGGTCTTTGCATTGGTGAATGTTTTGAAAGTTACCATACAGTAGTGGAGTTTTAGCGTAGGGTACAGCACTGCACAGAATAGGACACACTTTTACCGGGTCTCCCAAGATGCCATCGCATTTTGAGAGAATCGAACCTGGAACCGAACAGTTACAGTTACAAATAAAAGTGTAAAGAATTAAAAAATAAAATAAAAAAACCCCACAAAAATATATATATATAAAAAAAAAAATAGTTGTCGTTTTATTGTTCTCTCTCTCTCTATTGTTCTGCTCTTTTTTACTGTATTCTATTCTGTAATGTTTTATTGTTATTATGTTTTATTATGTTTTCTTTTCAGGTATGTAATTTTTTTATACTTTACTGTTTACTGTGTTTTATTGTTAACCATTTTTTTTGTTTTCAGGTACGCCATTCAGCTGCAGCACGGAATTATTTATCTTGACAGAAACAGCGTTTGCTCCCACTATACATAAAGCCATGACTCCAGCGCTGTAGGAGGTGATTTCACCACCACATTTAAAAAAATATATGCCGAAGCATGGGGGCAGCAGGGATGGAGGAGCAATTTGCTCCTAACTTTTGGGGCGGATGCCCCCATGCTTCGGCATATACATATATTTCAGGCACAGATTGCGTTAAAAAATGTTTTATTTTTTACTATGCTTTTTTTTTGTATTTGCTTTGCTTTTACACCTGCAAAGCAAATACAAAAATGTTTTTTTTTTTTGTATTTGCTTTGCAGTTATGGCATTTCTTACTGTTATACTGTAATGTCACTTTGTTTTATTGTTAACCATCATTTGCTTAGCAGGTAGGCCATTCAGTTGCAGTGCAGATTTACTTATCTTGACAGCAACAGCGTTTGCTCCCATGATACATAAAGCAGTGACTCCAGCACTGTAGGAGGTGATTTCACCACCACAGTTAAAAACAAAATGATACATGTATGCCCATCATTAGAAGTGGGTGGATGAAGAGAGATATTCTAATGGTGGGCATACCCACCGATTAATCTTTTTTTTTCGTTCAGTCCACAGGCTGCATGAAAAAAAAAGATTACAATATATGCCTAACAAGGACCAGCAACATACTGGTATGTTGCTGGACTTTGAGTGGTTATGCCAGAATGATGCCTGCAGGTTTAGGTATCATCTTGGTATCATTCTTTTCAGTCAGCAGTCAGCTTTCATGTAAAAGCAATCCTAGTGGCTAATTAGCCTCTAGACTGCTTTTACAAACAGTGGGAGGGAACCCCCCCACTGTCTTCCATGGTTTTCTCTGGCTCTCCTATCCTAACAGGGAACCTGAGAATGCAGCCAGTGGTTCCGCCAGCTAACCATAGAGCTGATCAGAGACCACAGTGGCTCCAGTCATCTCTATGGCCTAAGAAACCAGAAGCTATGAGCATTTCATGACTTAGATTTCACTGGATATAAATAGCGCTATTGGGAAAGCTTTGAGGGCAGAGGAGAGATCTAGGGTCTAACAGACCCCAATTTTTTCAAAAAAGAGTATCTGTCACTACCTATTGCTATCGTAGGGGATATTTGCATTCCCTGAGATAACAATAAAAATGATTAAAAAATATAAGGAACAGTTTAAAAATAAAATAAAAAGCAAAATAAATAATAAAAAAAAAAAAAAAAAAAAAGGCCCCCTGTCCCCCCCCTGCTCTCGCACAAAGGCGAACGCAAGTGTCAGTCTGGCGTCATATGTAAACAGTAATTGCACCATGCATGTGAGGTATCACCGCAAAGGTCAGATAGAGGGCAATAATTTTAGCAGTAGACCTCCTCTGTAAATCTAATGTGCTAACCCGTAAAGGCTTTTAAAGTCTTTTAAAGGCTTTTAAAAATGCATACAGTTTGTCGCCGCTGCACGTTTGTGTGCAATTTTAAAGCATGTCGTGTTTGGTATCCATGTACTCGGCCTAAGATCATCTTTTTTATTTCATCAAACATTTTGGCAATATAGTGTGCTCTAGTGCATTAAAATTTGAAAAATTGCTGCGCAAATACTGTGTGAAAAAAAAATGCAACACCCACCATTTTAATCTTTAGGACCTTTTCTTTAAAAAAATATATAATGTCTGGGGGTTCAAAGTAATTTTCTTGCAAAAAAAAAATATTTTTTCATGTAAACAAAAAGTGTCAGAAAGGGCTTTGTTTTCTAGTGGTTAGAAGAGTGGGTGATGTGTGACATAAGCTTCCAAATGTCATGCATAAAATGCCAGGACAGTTCAACCCCCCCCCCCCAAATTACCCCATTTTGGAAAGTAGACACCCCAAGCTATTTGCTGAGAGGCATGTCGAGTCTTTGGAATATTTTATGTTTTGACACAAGTTGCGGGAAAAAGCAAGTTTTTGCACAAAGTTGTCACTAAATGATATATTGCTCAAACATGCCATGGGCATATGTGAAATTACACCCCAAAATACATTCTGCTGTTTCTCCTGAGTATGGGGATACCACATGTGTGAGACTTTTTGGGAGCCTAGCCCCGCACAGGACCTCTAAAACCAATCACCGCCTTCAGGCTTTCTAAGGGCGTAAATTTTTGATTTCACACCTCACTACCTATCACAGTTTCGAAGGCCATAAAATACCAAGATAGTACAAACCCCTCCCAAATGACCCCATTTTGGAAAGTAGACACCCCAAGCTATTTGCTGATAGGCATAGTGAGTATTGCTCTCATTTGCTCTCACCTCAATCTCCGCAACATCTCCAAGATACGCCCCTTCCTAACCAATGTCACCACAAAGCTCCTAAGCTTCTGCCTCGACTACTGCAACTCCCTCATTGGCTTACCTCTAAATAGGCTATCCCCACTTCAGTCCATCATGAATGCTGCTGCCAGGCTCATCCACCTCACAAACCGCTCAGCGTCTGCTAACCCCCTCTGCCAATCCCTCCATTGGCTGCCACTCAGTCACCAAATTAAATTCAAGATACTAACTATAACTTACAAAGCCATCCACAACCTGGCCCCCAGCTACATCTCTAACCTAGTCTCAAAATACCAACCCAATTGTTCTCCTCGCTCCTCCCAAGACCTCCCTTGTCACCTCATCCCATGCTCGCCTTCAGGACTTCTGCAGAGCCTCTCCCATTCTCTGAAATGCTCTACCCCAATCCGTCCGATTTTCTCCAACTTTATTCACTTTCAGACGATAACTCATCGCTTCAGAGAAGCCTATCTGGCCCCCACCTAACAACTGTACATTTATCTTCTCAATCAGCACATCACCCACAGTTATTACCTCTTGTATCTCTTGACCTTCCCTCTTAGATTGTAAGCTCTAAGGAGCAGGGCCCTCTGATTCCTACTGTATTGAAGTGTATTGTATTTGTACAGTCTACCCTCAAGTTGTAAAGCGCTACGTAAACTGTTGGCGCTATATAAATCCTGTATAATAATAATAATAATAACTTTGTGCAAAAAAAAAGTTTGTAATTTTTCCGCAATTTTTGGCAAAATATAAAATTTTCCATGGACTCAACATGCCTCTCAGCAAATAGCTTGGGGTGTCTACTTTCCAAAATGTGGTAATTTGGGGGGGGGGGGGGTTGTGCTATCTGGGCATTTTATGGCGTTCAAATCTGTGATAGGTAGTGAGGAGTGAAATCAAAAATTTACGCCCTTAGAAATCCTGAAGGCAGTGCTTGGTTTTCGGGGTCCTGTATGCGGTTAGGCTCCCAAAAAGTCTCACACATGTGGTATCCCTGTACTGCCCTGCCATTTTAGCACCTCAAGAAATGAGACAGGCAGTCATAAACTAAAAGCTGCGTAAATTGCAGAAAATGTACCCTAGTTGTAAATGCTATAACTTTTGCGCAAACCAACAAATATACGCTTATTGACATTTTTTTTACCAAAGACATGTGGCTGAATAAATTTTGGCCTAAATGTATGACTAAAATTGAGTTTGTTGGATTTTTCTTATAACAAAAAGTAGAACATATCATTTTTTTTCCAAATTTTTGGTCTTTTTCCATTTATATCGCAAAAAATAAAAATCACAGAGGCAAGCAAATATCATAAAAAGAAAGCTCTATTTGTGGGGAAAAAAAAAGGACACAAATTTTGTTTGGGTACAACATTGCATGACTGTGCAATTATCAGTTAAAGCAGCGCAGTGCCAAATTGTAAAAAGTCCTCTGGTCTTTAGGCAGCCAAATGGTCCGGGGTTGAAGTGGTTAAGTGCCCAGTGGGCAAGTGGTTAATAAAGGCTACATCCATTTCAACATATGTAAGCCCAATGACACCAATTTTGGGTAATCCGGATTTCCCACCAGGATTACTTAGACAGGGACTACTTTTGCGATACGGCACTGCATCGCTTTAACTGACAATTGCTCGGGCGTGCAACGTTGCACCAAAACAAAATTGATGTCCTTTTTTTCCCACAAACAGAACTTTCTTTTAGTGGTATCTGATCACCTCTGTGTTTTTTTATTTTTTGTGCTATAAACCAAAAATAAATGTCAATTTTGAAAAAAAAGCAATATTTTTAACTTTTTGCTATAATAAAGATCCTCCAAAAATATATAAAAAAAAAAAAATTTCTTTCTCAGTTTAGGCCAATATGTATTCTTCTACATATTTTTGGTAAAAAAATCGCAATAAGCAAATATTGATTGGTTTGCACAAAAGTTATAGCGTCTACAAAATAGGGGATAGATTAATGGCATTTTTATTTATTATTTTTTTATTAGTAATGGCGGCGATCTGCAATTTTTATCATGACTGCGACATTATGGTGGACACATCGGACACTTTTGACACTATTTTGGGACCATTGTCTTTTATACAGCGATCGGTGCTATAAAAATGCACTGATTACTGTGTAAATGACACTAGCGGGGGGGGGGGGGGATGGGCTACCACTGACATGACAGCGATCATTGCTTCCAATGACAGGGAGCAGTAGATTCCTGTCATGTCACTAGGCAGAACAGGGAAATGCCTTGTTTACAAAGGCATCTCCCCGTTCTGCCGCTCCATGACAAGATCGCAGGAAACTGACGGACATTGAGTCCGCAGAACCCGCGGGCACAGTCACGGAATGCGCACGCACGTCAACAATGCCGCGATATAAAGGGGACGTACCTGTACGCCCATTTGCCCAGCCGTGCCATTGTGCCGATGTACATCGTTGTACGCTGGTCGGCATGTGGTTAAACGGTTAAGGGAATTGACTGCAGGAACCAATCAAGTGCTGGGAAATTGGCTGGTGTATTTTCAGCTTAGGAATTTTTATACAAATCTCTTAAAGAAGTGTCCCATACATCATCGCTTTACAGATTTCTAAAAACTATGCTTAAGGACACAAGACCCGAGCCATCCAATTTCAACCATCTATGCTATGTTGCTGTCATCTAGAACCCCTACAGTGTCATATTATATAGCCGAGTGGGGAAAAAGAATTGGAGAGTATAATATCACAAGAAGACGTTAAGCAAAGCATTTATGTGAACTAGATGATACCAATAACCGGTAAGGCTGCACAGAATATTCCCCCAAAAGTCAAACAAATGTTGGAGATGTAAGACACATCTGGGTACACTCCTCCACCTTTGGTGGTCATGTCCCAGGATTGTACCCTTTTGGTCAACTGTACTGATGTATACAAAGTATACATGTATATCGAATATAGAAATTGCACAAACTTCGCAGATGGCATTGCTGTCTATTATTCTAGGCTCTGTTAGGGAGATTAAGAGCTTAAGAGTCTTTTAAGCTTTTTTTTTTAATGGCCGCAAAGGCTGTCATACCAAAATATTGGAAATCTCCTGACTCAGCAAAAATAGTAGAATGGGTAGAGGAAATGCAATATGTACCTTCAGAGAATGGAAGAATTGACTGCAGTTATACAATAATTATGAGAAATTATTTGCCGTGTGGTCCCTGTAGATATCTTTCTGTGCATCCTTGGAGATGAGGGAACTGATTGAGGTAGGATATGTTGTAAAAAAATTAAAGCAGATTAGGAAACAGAGTGGTATGAGCCCCTGGATGGAGGAATGGGGGTGGGGGCGATAGGGGGAGGAAATTATATACTCTTTTTTTTTTTTTTTTTTCTTTGGGGTGAGTGTGTTAAGATTCCTCAATATATGAGAATTATAAGTATTAAGTCAGGCCCTGTATGGTATTAAGGTCTGGTTGCATTATTACTTGTAAAATGAAACTGAGGGACCTGCTCCTATAAGATTATGTGTATGATGTGTTAATTTCTTTGTAAAACTTGATAAAATCATAATTTGGTAAAACTATATGCAAGGTCTGTTTTTTTTTTTAAGTTTGTCCCTCCTCCCTTTTGTTAGAAGCTAACTATGGTAGACACTGGAAAAAAGGTGAGTATATTGTCCAACTCTACATTTATTTAGCCTTTATCCATGGTTTCAGCAAGGAGGAGGGGCAAACCTAAACAGTGGACTTTGCTTTATAGGTTCAGGGTCTGCTTTAAGAAAAATATATACAGTGATACATCATGCCAAGCAAATTAAATATGAATTTTGGGCTTATATACACTTTAACCACTTAAGGACCGGAAGGATTTACCCCCTTAATGGCCAGGCCATTTTTTGCAATACAGCACTGCTTTGCTTTAACTGACAATTGCGTGGTCGTGCAACGCTGTACGAAATCAAAATTGATGTCCTTTTTTTCCCACAAATAGAGCCTTCTTTTGGTGGTATTGTATCACCTCTGCGGTTTTTATTTGTTGCGCTATAAACAAAAAAAGAGCGACAATTTTGAAAAAAAAAACACAATATTTTTAGCTTTTTGCTATAATAAATATCCCAAAAAAATGTGTAAAAAAAGTCTTCATCAGTTTAGGCCAATATGTATTCTTCTACATATTTTTGGTAAAAAAATTGCAATAAGCGTATATTGATTGGTTTGTGTAAAAGTTATACAAAATAGATAGATTTATGGCATTTTTATTATTTTATTTTTTTTACTAGTAATGGGGGTGATCAGCGATTTTTAGGGGGACTATGACATTGCAGCGGACAGATTGAACACTTTTGACACTTTTTTGGGACCACTGACATTTATACAGTGATCACAGCCAAAAAAATAGCCACTGATTACTGTCACTGGCAGGGAAGGGGTTAACACTAGGGAGCGATCAAGGGGTTAAATGTATTCCCTGGGAGTGTTTCTAACTGTATGTTGGTTGGCTGGCTGGAGGAGAAGAGAGATCGCGGATCCTGATCACTAGGATCAGCAGATGTCTCTCTAACTCCCCTGTCAGAACGGGGATCTGTCTGTTTACATTGACAGATTCCTGTTCTGGCTCTCATTCTCATGATCGCGGGTGGCCCACGGACATCGTGGCTGCTGACCTGTGGGCATGCGCCTGCTACGGTTTCTTAAAGGAGCCGCCGTACACCTACTGCGATTTGTGGGATTGTCGGCGGCTGGTCGGCAAGTGGTTAAAGAGAAGCTCCAGTCATTTTTGTGTTTATTTTTGTAAAAACTGCAACTGCTGACTTTTAATAAACACACACTCACCTCTCCCAAGATTCAGCGATGTGCATCTGAGCCATCCCTTCCCTTTGTTTTCTGTCCCGGCGCTTCCGTCTCAACTAGGCAATCTGAGTGGAAGTGGGAGAGGGTACCTGTCAAGACCAGGTACCCACTAGCCCCCCCGCCCAAAAAACAGTGCCATTTGGTGAGGAAAGGGGGGAGGAGGGGGGAGGAGGCCTTAAAGGGTGGAGCTCTGCTTTAAGGAAGCTCCAGCAGAAATCCATAATAAAAAATTAGATGCCATAGATGAAATAGACATACACATATATGATTACGTCTTAATGACAAAAGGGAATAAGATGCATCAATGCAAGCCATATAACCTGAGATGCAGAAAAAGTTAGAGAGTCATGTTAGAGGGTAAAAAGACCAGGACAGAGAGGCTGATTTACTAAATAAGTTTAGAATTTTCAAACAATACATTGTGGTCTATTTACTAAAGACAGACAGCCTGTTCACCTTGCAAGAGAATTTTCCCCCTAGCTTGTGGAATGTGGGGTAAATTGACTTTAAAAAGACTACCCAATTGTTTGCAAAGAAAATAAAAAAGAGAAAAAAACAACTATTCCTGTCAATAATTGAATGATGGAAGTCATCAGAGTTTCTCCTCATTCATTAAGCTAAGGGAAAATTCTCATGCAAATGTGCCTTTAGGAAATTAACCCCACTGTGATAGACATTCACTTTAGTCACCCGATCATGTGAAAACGGAAAATTGTATACTCACCTTTCCGTAATTTTCCTTTCCTGACGCATCTTCATGGCAGCACACACTGGGTTGTGACTCCGCCCCCACAACCTGACAGGATTGGTTTAGCTATAAAAGTTGAAGAGAGATGACCCCCACCATTCTCAGTATATATCATCTTAAGACAGGGTGGGAATCTGTGTGCTGCCATGAAGATGCGTCAGGAAAGGAAAATTACGGAAAGGTGAGTATACAATTTTCCGTTTTCCTGACGCCTTCATGGCAGCACACACTGGGAAATAACTCGCCAGTTGGGAGGGTGCAATTAAAGTTTTATTATTCTAAAGAGCTGTGGAATTGGCTGTAATAATGGATCTGCCAAAGTCCGCTGTAGTTAGATGCGCAGAATCAATCTTATAGTGAGAAGTAAATGTATGTCTTGACGACCTGGTAGCTGCCTTACAGATTGTCTCCGGTGAAACTCTGCAGTATGCTGCCCATGAGGTTGCCACTGCCCTGGTTGAGTGTGCCCTGATGCCTTCTGGGATGGCTAGTTGCTGAGACGTATATGCCTTCTTAATGGTGTTGACCAGCCAGGATGCGATTGTTCGGGAAGTTGCTGGATGACCTTTCCTAGGACCGTGAGGGATTATGAGAAGAGTATCTGATTTTCTGAAAGAGGCTGTAGCTTCCAAATAGCTGGTAATGATAGTTTTAACATCCAATGCATGAGGTTCACCCTGGTCGTTAGTAAAGGATGGAAGGTTGATATCTTGATTATAATGAAAAGAAGATGATACCTTGGGAGTGAAACGTTCCGAGGGTCTTAGTACCACTCTATCGGGATAGAAGACTAGGTAAGGTTCTGTTATTAATAGCGCTTTAAGTTCTGAAACTCTTCTAGCGGATGTAATGGCGATAAGGAAGGTTACTTTCAAAGTCAGGTTCCAAAGTGAGATTGACTCAATTGGCCAAAAAGGAGGTTTAGATAATGCATCGAGTACTGTGGAGAGATTCCAAGCTGGAAATGTGGGTTTCTTTGGAGGTCTGATTTTTAAGCAAGCCCTCATGAACTGAATCACTAGCGGATGTAGTGCCCATCTAATGCCTGTTTTAGCCGAAAGAGCTGAAATCTGGACTTTAAGAGTACTTGAGCTTAAGCCTTTGGAAATACCCAACTGAAGGAATTCCAGAACTTGTGGTGTCTCTGGTGATACTGGGTTCCATTTTCTTTGTTGGGCCAGAGAACAAAACCTATTCCATACTTGTGAGTATGTCTTGTTGGTGGTGTTTTTCCTTGCTTGTAGAAGAGTAGAAATGACCTCCTGCGAGCATCCCTGCTCTAACAGCCGAGTCCTTTCAATTTCCATGCTGTCAAGTGTAACTTCTCTGGAGCTGGGTGTAGAAATTGACCCTGGGACAGGAGGTCCGATGTTACTGGGAGAGGCAGCGGTTGTTGTAAGCTGAGCTGTAGTAAGGTTGTGAACCATGGTCTCCTCGGCCAAAAAGGAATTATGGCTATTACTGTTGCTGATGATTTCCGAAGCCTGGATAGGAACCTTGCAATTAAGGGTACTGGAGGAAAAATGTAACCCAACTTGAAATTCCACGGATGGGTCAAACAATCCATCCCCTCGGCCGATGGGAAGGCTGCTCTTGCCAGGAATCTTCGACATTTGGTGTTTGCAGGTGTGGCTGCTAGGTCGATCTCTGGTGTTCCCCAGGTTCTTGAAAGAAGGGAAAAGGCCTGTTGGCTCAATGACCACTCCTTGTTTGAGAGCAGTTCCCTGCTCAAATAGTCGGCCAGCATGTTCTGAGCTGCTGGGACATATACCGCTTTCAGGTCTATTAGGTGTACTTGAGCCCACTCCATGATAGGGCGTACCTCCTGCATCAAAGAGCGACTCCTCGTCCCTCCTTGCCTCTGGATATATGTTACAGCGACTTTGTTGTCCATTCGAATTACGACATTCTTCTCTACCAGATATGGAGTGAAGGCCAGGAGTGCCTGAAAAGCCGCTCTGAGCTCTAGTATATTGGATACCATCCCATGAGCCTGGAACTTCCATTGCCCTTGAGCTGCTAGATTCTGGTAATGGGCTCCCCATCCTAGCTGGCTGGCATCTGAGGTGACCACCTCTGGTTGTGGAGAAACTAGAGGTTTGTATCTCTTGAGATTTTTGGGACGTGTCCACCACCACATCGATTGCTTCACATACCTGTGTATGTAGATTCTCTGAAGCATTGATACTCCATCCCACTGCCTCAGAAAGGAATTCTGGAAGATTCTTGTGTGCCATTGAGACCACTGGATCATGGGCAGAGTTGCAGACATGGAGCCCAGGATACTCATACATACTCTGGCTGGCAAGTGTGTAACCGAGATTAGCCTCTGAATTTTCTGAATCAGAGGCATGATTTTCTCCTGAGGAAGCTGTACTCTGTTTAGGATGGTGTCTAGTTCCGCACCTAAAAAAATCATCTTCTGAGTGGGCTGAAGCTTGCTCTTCTGCCAGTTCACCAGCCAACCAAATTTTTGCAGAGTTAATAGTAGGATTTCTCGGTGTTGTATCAAGATCTGGTGACTTTCTGCTAGAAGAAGTATATCGTCCAGATAATGATGTACTCTTAGACCTTTTTCTCTGAGGTATGCGATGAGAGGCAGGAGAACTTTGGTGAAGGTCCTGGGAGCTGATGAGATGCCGAAGGGTAGGCATTGGAACTGGAAGTGATGTTGTTTGATTGAAAAGCGGAGAAATCTTTGAAAAGCAGGGTGTATTGGGATGTGAAGATAGGCGTCTGATAAGTCTACGGACAGCATCCAATCTCCTAGATTCACAGCTAGTAGTATGGACTGTAGGCTTTCCATCTTGAAGGTTTCTAACTTGATATTTTTGTTTAGTCTCTTTAGGTCCAGTACTGGCCGTAAATCCCCCGTTTTCTTTTTTACCAAAAACAGAGGGGAGTAAAAACCTCTGCCTTTTTGACATGGTGGAACCTCCAAAATTGCCTCCTTTTGTTTTAGTTCCATTATGTATTTCAGAAGGATTCTTTTCTTGTCTGGAGAAGCTGGGAGTTTGGTTGGCAGAAAGTGGTTCCTGGGGATCTTGTTCAGGAATCTCCACCTGTGACCGTACTTGATCGTAGAGATGGTCCAATGGTCCCTGATGTTTTCTGACCATATTTGTATGAATTTCTTTAGTCTGGCGCCCACCCTTGGAGGATGGGTGGGCGTACCTTCAAAAGGACTTCTGTTGCTCGGTAGAAGGGGTGGTCTTGGTTTTTCGCATCCTCAGAAAGGAAGACTGTGTGTTCTTCCAGTTTCTCTTAAACTCTCTGCCTGGTCTGTAGGTTTTGGCTTCTCTGTACCTTTCGGGAAGGTTACCTTTATAAGCAGGACCTCTTGGTCTCTTGGGTCTCCTGTCAGAGGGAATGAGCCCCGATTTTCCCCCTGTCACTTTAGAAATTGCTGTATCTAATTTGGAGCCGAAGAGATTGGAACCATCATAGGGAATTCTACACCAATTTGTTTTTGATGCTGCGTCGGCTACCCACGGTTTTAGCCACAGAACTCGTCTTGCCATCACCGAGGCTAACATTGCCCGGGCCGAGCACCTAATAATGTCCATGGAGGCTTCTGCGATAAAATCGCCTGCTAATTTAAGTTCCTGTAGCGATGAAATTACTTTCTCCAAGTCTATCTCTCCCTGAAGAGATTTTTCAATATTGACAGCCCAGCCTGTAATGGCTCTACCAACTGCTGCCGTGGTGACTGCTGGTCGGCAAGCGCCTCCTGCTGTGGAGTAGGCTTTTTTGAGTTCTAGGTCGATTTTCCGATCTAGGACGTCGCGGAAGGAGACAGCATCTTCAATGGGTAGGGTGACATGTCTTGCCAGACGCATTAAAGAGGCATCCACCACCGGGGCATTAATTAAGGAGGTGACGTTAGGTTCTCTTAAAGGATACATCTTTGCAAGTCTATTGTTTAAGTTAGGTCTCTTGTCGGATCTTTCCCATTCATCTTTAATTAAATCATTCAGCTCTTCAATGAAGGGGAAGGTTTCTGGATCCCTCTTCAGGTTCGGAAAATATTTCCGCGTTTTCTGAGGTATTTCCTCGGATTCTTCCCAACCTATGGCCTCTTTGACAGACTTTGCAAAGGGTTCGACCAAGGTGAAGTCAAAACCTGTTGGTACTTCCGGATCTTCGTTTTCTGAGGGAGACTCTTCTGCCCCTGCCTCGATCGCTGAGCGAGGAGGAGCCATGGAAGTACTCGGGTCTGACCTGGTCGGCAGGGGTGCAGTTGACGCCATTATAGATTCTCTGACTGATTCCCGAATCAGGTCCGTTACTTCCCTGACGTCTGATTCTCTATCCTTCGTAGCTTCATTGAAGCACGAGCGGCATACTAATTTATCTGGCAAAGCAGTAGCGCCACATACCCAGCAGCAATTGGCTGCGGGACGAGTGTGCTGGGTTTGCTTGCGATGTGACGAAGGTGATCTTCTATGATGAGATCGGCTACGTCGAGAACGACTGTGGCGTGAGTGGCCATGACGAGAATGGCTGCGGCGTGAGTGCTTGTGACGAGATGAGGAGCGTGATCGGCTTCTGCGGGATCTTCTGCTTGAGGCATGGCTTGATCTCTCCTTGCGTCTTGATTCAGACCTGGAAGGACTGATAGGAGTCTTGTCAGCAGCTGTGCGCTCTTTTTTCTCTCTCTTCAATACTTACCATACGGACAGCCTCTTACCTTACTGGACGTGGGTGGTCTGCTTGGGCAGTGGTCTCCATGAGCAGAGAGGAGGAAGGCAGGCAGGAATAAAAGAGGTCTGGAAGGGGTTAAAAGAGGAGGACAAATATATATATATATATATATATATATATATATATATATATATATATATATATATATATATATATATATATATATATATATATATACACATGCCTAGATAATAATAATATATATATTTTTTTTATATATTTTTTTTTTTTTTTTAATTTTTCCTCTTAATTTTTTAATTTTTTTTTTTTTTAAAAACCCTTGTAACGATGGATCAGGAAGGATAAAGGAGAACTTACCAGTCTCCAGAGAGAATTTTGTTCCAGGATGCAGAAAAAGAGCAGGCAAAAACGAGCAGAATACCAAACTGCTGTTTTTAAAAGCCAGAGCCCTTTTTTAAATAGACCGCCGCCGTCGCGCCAAAAAATGATGCTCCGCGCATGCGCAGAAGCGTCGCGACGGCTCCGGCGCCATGTTGGGAGCTGGCAAAACAGTAAACTGTCCCCATCTGACTCCTCCGCGCATGCGCAATGCGGAACGAGACGCGCCGACGGCCATCCTGAGCGCTGTGGGACTACAGAGCCCAGAATAAGAAATATAAGAAATATAAGAATTTCCAGGAAAAAGATAAGTAAAAAATAACTTACAGGGGAAATGAGGTTTTAAGAAGTGGAGACCACTGCAAAACTGAAGCTTCTTTAAAGCTTACTCTGTGCCAGATAATCCATGTTGCTGCCCCTGAGACCACCAGAGTGGGGGTTCCCTCCATAGAAGCTCCTTTAGAGACTGTACAGGAGGGACTTCCAAACAGGAGAGGCTTGAACCTGCTGGGGTGATGCGGTAAGAGGCTCTGCGATGTCCAACCATCTTGTCAGGTGAGGATAAAAAAGAGAATGGTGGGGGTCATCTCTCTTCAACTTTTATAGATAAACCAATCCTGTCAGGTTGTGGGGGCGGAGTCACAACCCAGTGTGTGCTGCCATGAAGGCGTCAGGAAGAACAAATTCCTGTCTACTTATTTAATCTGCACATGATTGAGCATTCACCGTGAATAGGGATTTGCTTTCGTACATGATTGGATAATTGTTTTGAATATTAATGCTATGTATTTAGTAAATAGTTGTAATGTTTTCTTTTTTTTACTTTGAATGTAGAATGGTAACCCTAAGGATTCTATATGCATATTTGGCCTCCTTAGCAAATATAATTGATATATTACAGAAAGCATCTGCTACCACCAGCATCCTTATCACTCTTTCTTGCAGCTTTCTTATTCATACTTTTATCCTACTCATCAGTAGGAGATTTATTTGAAAAACCTAGGTCTCCAAATGCAGCTTACAACTCTGTCCTCTGCTACAGATGAGTGAGCTTTTAAGAAGCCTCAATGGCATCTACTCATCTGTTTATGTATTCACGTGGAGATTAATGCAGGTATGGATATTGTTGCCAGAAAATACTCATACCTACATTGCCAGACTGTTGAAATCATTATCAGCACCAGTCTTATTTGGTACAAGTATGATTTCTAAATATGTCAATAACTTGGTTTTATTTTACATAGGCATAGCTAGGAACAATAGAACTGAAAGAACATTATAAAGCTTTTATAATGTTTATTTATATAATACAAGCTAGTTACAGCTAGTGGGATTTTTGCTGCTGTTTTGTTGTTTGTTGTCTTTTAACTGCTTCAGCCCCAGAAGATTTTATTCCCTTCCTGACCAGAGCACTTTTTGCGATTCGGCACTGCATCGCTTTAACTGACAATTGCGCGGTCGTGCGACGTTGTACCCGAACAAAATTGATGTCCTTTTTTCCCCACAAATAGAGCTTTCTCTTGGTGATATTTGATCACCTCTGCGGTTTTTATTTTTTGCGCTATAAACAAAAAAAGAGCGACAATTTAAAAAAACAGCAATATTTTTTACTTATTGCTATAATAAATATCCCCCAAAAATATATAAAAAAACATTTTTTTTCCTCAGTTTAGGCCGATATGTATTCTTCTACATATTTTTGGTAAAACAATATAGGGGATAGATTTATAGCATTTTTATTATTCATTTTTTTTATTAGTAATGGTGGCGATCTGCGATTTTTATCGGGACTGCAACATTATGGTGGACAGATCAGACACTTTTGACACTATTTTGGGACCATTGTCATTTATACAGCGATCAGTGCTATAAAAATGCATTGATTACTGTGTAAATGACACTGGCAGTGAAGGGGTTAACCACTAGGGGGCGGTGAAGGGGTTAAGTGTGTCCTAGGGAGTGATTCTAACTGTGGAGGGGGCTACACCTCACATGACAGCGTTCACTGCTCTCAATGACCAAGAGCAGTGATCTCTGTCCTGTCACTAGGCAGAACAGGGAAATGCTATGTTTACAAAAGCATCTCCCCATTCTACCTCTTAGTGACACGATCGCGGGCACCCGGCAGACATCGAGTCTGCGGGACATGCGGTCACGGTCACAGAGACCACGGCAGGCGTGCGCACCGCCGGCTGTGTGTGCCCGCAGCACTGCTTCTTAAAGGGGACGTACCTGTATGCCCCTTTGCCCATCATTCTGCCAACATAAATCGGCATGCGCTGGTCGGCAAGCGGTTAATTGAAAACTTTAGTTTTTGCTATAATAAATATCCCCCAAAAATATATAAGAAAAAACTATTTTTTCCTCAGTTTAGGCCGATATGTATTCTTCTACATATTTTTGGTAAAAAAAAAAATCGCAATAAGCGTATATTGATTGGTTTGTGCAAAAGGGGTGATCAAGGGGTTAATTGTGTTCCCTCTCTGTGTTCTAACTGAAGGGGGATGTGACTGTCGCTGTTCATACTTTGTATGAACAGACGATCAGTCTCTTCTACCCTCTGAGAACCGGAAACTGTGTTTACACACACAGATCCCGGTTCTCGGTGTGTCAGCAGCGATCGCGGGAGCCCGGCGGTGATCGCGACTGTCGGGCACTCGCATAGGCTCCTGGTGGCCACAGGGTGAAGCGAGGTTACATAACGTCGTTTTGCCCAGCCGTGCCATTCTGTTGCAGTAAAACTGTGGCGGCTGGTCGGGAAGTGGTTAAGCAGTAATAAAAAAAGCTGCTCCCCACTGAAGGGTATTTTTTAAAAATTGTCTTACATTGCTACATGTCCCACCAATGACAGTGTCCAGGTTCCCATTGCTTTATTTTGTCTAATTTTTGTCAAATTTGTCTTAAAGCATATCACTTGAGCACAGGAGAGCATTCTTTGGATTATACTCACAATTACCTCCAAAATACATTCTGCTATGCCTTTTGCGTATGGGGATACTCTTTCACAGCCTAGCTGCATGGTGGGGCACAAAATCCAAGGAACACCTTCACCTTTCTAGCTACCTATCAAATTTTGAAGACCCTGGAGCACCAGGACAGTAGAAAACCACAAAATTAACCCATTTTGGAAAGCAAGCATTCCAAGGTAAATATACCAGAGTCTCCTGCACTACAATACAAATTGTGAACCAAATTCATAAATAAATAATAAATAATATAAGTGATTGCTGCAGCTGTTTACATGTGCCCCCACACCAAAAAAAAAGCAGAAAATAAATAAATAAAACTCTGTGCAATCAAACAAAACTATACTATACACATAGCATTTAAATCTCTTTCGAATGCATGGATAATAAATCCATGTGAATAAAAAAATATTATCTGAATATCTTCCATCCCAAAATATAAAGTGCCAAGTCCAAAATGCAATGTAACATCCACTTATATACAAATGATAATAGTGAAAAAATATATAGTGTAATAAAATATAGATATACAGTCGGGACGGAAAGCATTCAGATCCCCTTAAATTTTTCACTTTTTGTTATATTGCAGCCATTTGCTAAAATCATTAAAGTTCATTTTTTTCCTCATTAATGTACACACAGCATCCCATATTGATAGAAAAACACAGAATTGGGTATTTATAGAGGCTTCAGAAAATGACCCTCTATTAATATCAAATTTATTATGGCTTGATCCTAAAGACCGCTTTAAAATTCATAATCCCATAACTAAACACTTCTTATCTCTCTGGGATAAACTAAAAACCAAATATCAGTTACAATCTCCACACAATCCTCTCCTTTCTTTTATCAGAAATCCGGCATGGATCTACCCAAATTCTTTTAAAGCTTGGACAACATCAGGCATTCAGACACTAAATGACTTCATAGCATCTAAATCATTCCTTTCATTCCCATCGCTTAGAGAAAAATATGATCTACCAAACTCTGAGATATTTAGATATCTCCAAATCAAAAATTTCTATACACCATTCCTAAAGGGGGATACCCAATTATCCATTTTTGAATCAATCTGTACAAAATATCCATTTGCTAAAGGTACAATTTCATCACTTTATAATCAATTATATGGAGTAGCAAATCTTAATAGACCCTCTTACGTTCAGAGGTGGGAGGAGGACCTGGGACGAACTTTAGAAGACACGGACTGGTCTAACATATGGCTCACATCTAAATCATCTTCACCCAACATCTTAGCACTGGAGACAAATTATAAAGTCCTAACTCGCTGGTACCTTGTACCCGCTAGAGTGGCAAAATATTCACCTAATACCTCAGCTCTTTGTTTTCGAGGATGCCCAGAAATAGGCACATATTTACACATATGGTGGACGTGCCCAGTAATCCAAACCTTCTGGAAGGAAGTCTTCGTGATTGCATCTAAAATATTTAAAAAAATAATACAACCAGATCCATATTTAACTTTACTTAATCTAAAACCGGAATGGTTAACACTCTCTCAATTCAAACTTATGATCCAACTAATAACGGCTGCAAAACAAACAGTGGCCAAGGCATGGAAATCTCCTACATTGGTACTAGCAGAAACAATTCACAGAATGAATAATACAATGTCCCGTGCTAAGATGGTAGCCATCGATCAAAATCAAATTCCAAAATTTGAAAAACTTTGGCATCCTTGGATAAAACAACAGTTCCTGTCAAACTTCAATGACTCTGTCATGTTGCCATGGTAACCGATTAAATGACTTACAGAGACACCCATTCTAAGGCTTCAAAGAGAACTAAAAAGAATAATAAACTGACAAGCGGGACAACCTTGTGCACCATACCTCTACCTTTCAACCCTTTTTCTTCTTTCTCTTTCCTTTTCTCCATCTTACGATTAAAGCTCATTATCAGAATTTATTTGACCTATATACACTCTACTTGTAAACAATATGTATAGTAGGTATAAATCATTTAAATACCTACAAAAGTAACTAAGGAAATGATATATATCTTTAATTTAGGTTTACGTGAACCCAATGTTTAATATTTGAAATTTCATGATATTTACCTATATAAACCCTACAATGAGCTTACTTTATAGATCCTTGTAAACTTACTTTATGTATCTTTATAACAGTGTATACTCAATAAACTTCTTTTGACAAGGAAAAACACAGAATTGTCGACATTTTTGCAGATTTATTAAAAAAGAAAGACTGAAATATCACATGGTCCTAAGTATTCAGACCCTTTGCTGTGACACTCATATATTTAACTCAGGTGCTGTCCATTTCTTCTGATCATCCTTGAGATGGTTCTACACCTTCATTTGAGTCCAGCTTTGTTTGATTATACTGATTAGACTTGATTAGGAAAGCCACACACTTGTCTATATAAGACCTTACAGCTCACAGTGCATGTCAGAGCAAATGAGAATCATGAGGTCAAAGGAACTGCCTGAAGAGCTCAGAGACAGAATTGTGGCAAGGCACAGATCTGGCCAAGGTTACAAGGTTCCTAAGAGCACGGTGGCCTCCATAACACTTAAATGGAAGACGTTTGGGAAGACCAGAACCCTTCCTAGAGCTGGCCATCCGGCCAAACTGAGCTATCGGGGGATCAGAGCCTTGGTGAGAGAGGTAAAGAAGAACCCAAAGATCACTGTGGCTGAGCTCCAGAGATGCAGTCGGGAGATGGGAGAAAGTTGTAGAAAGTCAACCATCACTGCAGCCCTCCACCAGTCGGGGCTTTATGGCAGAGTGGCCCGACGGAAGCCTCTCCTCAGTGCAAGACACATGAAAGCCCGCATGGAGTTTGCTAAAAAACACCTGAAGGATTCCAAGATGGTGTGAAATAAGATTCTTTGGTCTGATGAGACCAAGATAGAACTTTTTGGCCTTAATTCTAAGCGGTATGTGTGGAGAAAACCAGGCACTGCTCATCACCTGTCCAATACAGTCCCAACAGTGAAGCATGGTGGTGGCAGCATCATGCTGTGGGGGTGTTTTTCAGCTGCAGGGACAGGACAACTGGTTGCAATCAAGGCAAGGATGAATGCGGCCAAGTACAGGGATATCCTGGAAGAAAACCTTCTCCAGAGTGCTCAGGACCTCAGACTGGGCCAAAGGTTTACCTTCCAACAAGACAATGACCCTAAGCACACAGCTAAAATAACGAAGGAGTGGCTTCACAACAACTCCGTGACTGTTCTTGAATGGCCCAGCCAGAGCCCTGACTTAAACCCAATTGAGCATCTCTGGAGAGACCTAAAAATGGCTGTCCACCAGTGTTTACCATCCAACCTGACAGAACTGGGGAGGATCTGCAAGGAGGAATGGCAGAGGATGCCTAAATCCAGGTGTGAAAAACTTGTTGCATCTTTCCCAAAAAGACTCATGGCTGTATTAGATCAAAATGGTGCTTCTACTAAATACTGAACAAAGGGTCTGAATACTTAGGACCATGTGATATTTCAGTTTTTCTTTTTTAATAAATCTGCAAAAGTGTCAACAATTCTGTGTTTTTCTGTCAATATGGGGTGCTGTGTGTACATTAATGAGGAAAAAAAAGTGAACTTAAATGATTTTAGCAAATGGCTGCAATATAACAAAGAGTGAAAAATTTAAGGGAGTCTGAATACTTTCTGTCCCCACTGTATATTAATAGTCTACCTCCATTTTCTTCTACCTCAATTTGAGTCCATAAAAACTTAAACATGCATCAGTGAATATTCTACATGAATCACCACCACAGAATGGTTCTTCCACCTTCCAAACAGGCTGCTTACCTCAGATTTTGACCTATTGAAAATAAGGTCAATATGCGCCCTTGTCTCCATGCAAACTTCCATCTGTGCTTCTGAAGCAGTCATGATTGGATGAAGGTGTGGCTGGGTGATATCATTACGCTGACAGGAACCAAACTTTGTCCATCTTGGATAGGTATCTGAAAGCAAAGTCTAACCTTAAGGGGGAAATGCTTGTTTAAAAAGGCAATTGCGCCTTTTTGCGAAATGGTGAAAATTGAACGTATCCAAAAATGTAAATATCCAAATTTCTCTAAGATCTTTATTTTTCCCTTAAAGCTTCAGAATTTGTAAAGAACCCCCAAACAATATATTTTCTGAAAGCATATGACCTCTAGAATAAAAAGAAGATGCTTCTGATTTTTAAGGCTCTGCTGTATTTGCGCAAATGTTTATCTAACAATATTTTAGCTAAAAATATACTAAAATTATTATTAACAGATAAAAGCACAGCACATTTTGAAAAATTCCTGCTAAATTTCTACTAAATCTAAAATCTTAAGTGTTAAGTTAATAAATAACAAATGTTTGTAAATTTTAGAGTGTGCCTTTTTGAAAAATGGTGAAAATTGAACGTACCCAAAAATGTCTCTAAAAAGCTGGAGGTTTTCATTTTTCACCTAGAGCTTTTACAGTTTATAAAAGACTCCCCAGACCATATATTTTCTGAAAGCACATGACCAGTAGAATAAAAATAAGGTGCTACTGATTTTTAAGGCACCGAGATTTTTGCCCAAATGTTTATCAAATCACTATTTTCACTAAAATAAACAATAAAATCCTTATTTGCACACATAAACACAATATAACTTACGTAATTTCTGCTAAATTCCTACTAAGGCCTCGTTCAGTGGGGGGTGCTACAACCATGGAGCGCCGTTTTTACCTGCCTGGGGATGCAAAGGTATTTTGTGCATCCCTGTGCAGGCAGTCCTATTCGTGTCAATTGGGACGCAGAAGCTGCAAAGACAGATCTGACATTCATGCGGGTGTAGGTGCATGGACCCAAACGCAGACAGTGTGAGTTCAAGGACATGCACCCACACATATGTCAAGTTGGGAGCAATGGCTGTGTCCTTGCAGCTGCTGGGTCTCATTTGACATGGATGGAACTGCCTGCACAGGAATGTACAGAACACCTGTGCATCTCTTTGCAGCTAAACACGGCCCTGTAGTAGTATGCCCTGCATGAACGAGGCCTTAGGCTTTGTTTAGACTTACGTTGGGGGGGATGCATTTCAGCCACCCACCAACCACACCCCTCAAGCTGCAATAGGCAGCAGACAGTGGTGTTTACATGCTGGGGCTGCAATGCTTTTCACCCATGGTGAAGTTGACCTGACTTGTAGCGATGCCGCCTGCCAAATGCTACATAATCAAGTTATGGGGAAGCACCCAAACACCCCGCAACTGCATGCGACATCCGTTGCTATCCAATCCGATCCTGCCTGAAAAAAACATATGGATGGTGGTCCTATTTTCCATCCACCTGCCGGATCAGATTGGATATGATTGGTTGAAAATGGACAGGTGGTCCGTTTTTTCATCCAATCCCCCCATAGAGGAGAGAGGGACTGTGTCCATCTCCGCTCTGCACAGCGGAGCAGAGACGGACCTGTCTTCCGCCTGCTGAGCAGGAAACAGCAGAGCAATCCTTCACTGAGCAAGCGGATTCCATGCCACGGAGCAGAGGCGCCCATGTGAAAGGGGCCTTACTATGATTTTTATTTTTCCTTGTAAAAGTTTTTTTGTAAAACAAATACAGTTTATTTTTATTTATTTTTTTCAAATTGTTTTCTTTTTAGGGGGGCTTTGGAAAGACATCAAGGATCTAAACAGACCTCTAATTTCTCTTTTTTTAAACAGAGAAACTGAACTGAACTTAAGAGAGTTCAGTCCCTTTTAGTGGAGGCTCAGCTGCAATACTTATGAATGGATTGAAGCCTCTGCATAGAGGCTTCTATTCATTCATAAACTGGGCCATAGTAAACACTGTTTACCATGCCACAGTGATAGCAAAACATAGAAGCGATCAGTACCGATTACTATGTTCACCTAGGAAAGAAAGGGGGCTGGTAAACACATGTTTACCAGCCCTCCCGCTCTCCATCCTGACAGTCACAGATACGGACTCCCTCCCAAGCAGCAACTGCAGCTGGCGGGAGGTGGGGAGGGAAAGCTGGCTGGCTGCAGTGTAGGGAGAGGTTCTGGGAAATCAGGGATGGGGGGCACTACAGGGGGGGCAGAGTTCTAGTGGGGATGATTATTTTTCCCCTCTGTGCCTCCCCTGCAACATATAATCCACAAGCTGCAGGGGAGGATCATGATGGGGGATGGGGGGAGTCAGGATTGATGTAGGGGGGTTAGTGTACAGACTTAGTGAGAGGTGCTGTACTGTTAGGTGGGGAAGGGCTGTACTTTAGGTTAAACCAGGAAGGACACATGTCAGTATAGCAGTGACGGCACCTAATTGGGGGAATAGCTCTGATCAGTGGATTGTTATCCGCTGATCGGAGCTATGTTTTTTTTTTTCCAGCAGAGTCTGCTAAACACTGAAGTGACTATGAGGTTATAACCAAAGGAGGAATGTGAGGTCCATACAGCGTACAGACCTGGCCAGCAGGAGCAGCATATTTACCTAATTCTCAATAGGTCAAAATATGGGGTAAGCAGGCAGTTTGGAAGGTGGAAGGAATACTCTGGTGGTGATTCATTTAGAATATTCACTGGTGCACATTTTTATTCTCACTATTATAATTTGTATATGCAGTATCTCACAAAAGTGAGTACACCCATCACATTTTTGTAAATATTTTATTACATCTTTTCATGTAACAACACTTTGCTACAATGTAAAGTAGTGAGTGTAAAGCTTGTATAACAGTGTAAATTTGCTGTCCCCTCAAAATAACTCAACACACAGCCAATAATGTCTAAACCGCTGGCAACAAAAGTGAGTACACCTCTAAGTGAAAATGTCCAAATCGGGCCCAAATTTCAATATTTTGTGTGGCCACCATTATTTTCCAGCACTGCCTTAACCCTCTTGGGCATGGAGTTCACCAGAGCTTAACAGGTTGCCACTGGAGTCCTCTTCCAGTCCTCCATGATGACATCACAAAGCTGGTTGATGATAGAGACCTTGCGCTCCTCCACCTCCCATTTGAGGACGCCCCACAGATGCTCAATAGGGTTTAGGTCTGGAGACATGCTTGGCCAGTCCATCACCTTTACCCTCAGCTTCTTTAGCAAGGCAATGGTTGTCTTGGAGGTGTGTTTGGGGTCATTATGATGGAATACTGCCCTGCGACCCAGTTTCCGAAGGGAGGGGATCATGCTCTGCTTCAGTGTGTCACAGTACATGTTGGCATTCATGGTTCCCTCAATGAACTGTAGCTCCCCAGTGCTGGGAGCACTCATGCAGCCCCAGACCATGACACTCTCACCACCATGCTTGACTGTAGGCAAGACACACTTGTCTTTGTACTCCTCACCTGGTTGCTGCCACACATGCTTGACACCATCTGAACCAAATAAGTTTATATTGATCTCATTAGACCACAGGACATGGTTCCAGTAATCCATGTCCTTAGTCTGCTTGTCTTTTGCAAAACTTCTGGTTTTCTTGTGCATCATCTTTAGAAGAGACTTCCTTCTGGGATGACAGCCATGCAGACCAATTTGATTCAGTGTGTGGCATATGGTCTGAGCACTGACAGGCTGACCCCCCACCCCTTTAACCTCTGCAGCAATGCTGCCAGCACTCATAAGTCTATTTCCCAAAGACAACCTCTGGAAATGATGCTGAGCACGTGCACTCAACTTCTTTGGTCGACCATGGCAAGGTCTGTTCTGAGAGGAACCTGTCTTGGTAAACCACTGTATGGTCTTGGCCACCATGCTGCAGCTCAGTTTCAGGGTCTTGGCAATCTCCTTATAGCCTAGGCCATCTTTATGTAGAGCAAAAATAATTTTTTTCAGATCCTCAAACAGTTCTTTGCCATGAGGTGCCATGTTGAACTTCCAGTGACCAGTATGAGAGAGTGAGAGTGATAACACCAAATTTAACACACCTGCTGCCCATTCACACCTGAGAATGGAGTCACATGACACCGGGGAGGGAAAATGCCTAATCGGGACCAATTTGGACATTTTCGCTTAGGGGTGTACTCTCTTTTGTTGTCAGCTGTTTAGACATTAATGGCTGTGTGTTGAGTTATTTTGAGGGGACAGCAAATTTACACTGTTATACAAGCTGTACGCTCACTACTTTACATTGTAGCAAAGTGTCATTTCTTCAGTGTTGTCACATGAAAAGATATAATAAAATATTTACAAAAATGTGAAAATGTGAGGGGTGTACTCACTTTTGTGAGTTTCTCTAAGTGGATGTTGCATTGCATTTTGGACTTGGCACTTTATATTTTGGGATGGAATATATTAAGATACATTTTTTTTGTCACATGAATTTATTATTCATGCATTTGAAAGATAGATAGATAGATAGAGATATATATATATATATATATATATATATATATATATATATATATATATATATATATATATATATATATATATATATATATATATATATATATACATACAATTTTAATTTTATTTTTACATACTGCCACCAGAGCAGTGAAGTGTTACCATAATGACACTGTAGAGCTCTGGGGAGGTGATCAGGATTTTTTTTTAGACTGTGATTACTTATTAAAGTGATGATCATTGTAATAAGCAATTGGTAAGACTGTTCAAAAGTTTTATTAATGAAACCTTGATTACTACTGTGATGTTGTGATTGGTCACAGCTATCACATGGCACAGGGCTGCTGTGATTGGCTCTGGTACCATGTGATTACTGTGATCAATCACAGAGATCACACAATAGTAAACAGTGACAGCCTTGCTTACTTATGTAACTGTGATTGGTGTGATTGTTCATAGTGATCATATGATACCACAGCAGCTCCATACAACAATCAGTGATCCACTGTGTCAGATGGAAACAGCTGTCACAGATCCTGCAGCTGTGTGCTTTTGACATTGCTCCAATCAGGCCGTATAGATACAGTGCATTCAAAAAAAAACCTCAGTTTATAAAAGCATTCTCTTTTTTCTTTTTTTACTTTAAATTATTTTGAATTTAATGGCCTATGAGGAATTTACAAGGGGTTGACAATTATGTCTTTTCATCTCCTTAAAAATAGGTTGATAGGATAATGAAGAGCAGGCTGGTCTTAGGGAAGATAATTTTAAAATATATGTATCTAATTAGTAATCACACAGCTGATTTTATTGAGAGTGGCATGTTATGAACAATAAACACAATCATACAAGAACCTTTACCAACTGCAGCTCTAGACATTTATTAGAATTTCAAGTGCATTATACAGCTTGCTACAGTTTCCTGTCTGACAAAGGTGAATCATGCCAAATGTGAAATGCAGTCAGTCATGCATGTCAGATACTGTAACATAGTCACCTGCAGCAAAATAGAATAAAAATGTATTTGTGTAAAATGTATTTTCCTTTAAATCAAAATCAGTATTTGTTTATATCCTGATATGCATTTTTTCTAATTGTATCTTGGTGTCTAAAATGTTCATTTCAGACATATTTACATGATGTTAGCCAGTTGTCTGCTCCAGAAAGATTTTTCTATTCATCATACCATGCTAAACATGATACATTATTTAATAACAGGTGAGAGCTACAGTATGTTAAATTTACCACTTTAGGCACATTTTGTTCACATAACTAAATATAACTATTATAACAACATTTTAACTAACCACATTATGTCACATGGAGATTACATTATTTTTTTATTCAAGAATTATTATTAATTTTGAATGTTGCTGTTAGTAAAAGATATATAGCTAGTCACATTGTAACATCTAATGTAAAATAGAATACTATAAACAATACTTTTAGAGGTAGCTAAAAAAAACCTGCACAAAAATGTAACTATTGTTACAACTACAAAGCATTATTTATAACTAAAAAAGAGTAGATATAAACATCGCTAAATGCTTCTAAAATATCACATGTTTTATGGTAAATACACAGTACATCTATTTGCAATTAAATTACGGAAATTCAGCCAAAAAATGTTTTACAAAATGACAATTATGACTGATTTGACAAATAAATCCCAATTTGTTTCTGTTGACAACTTATCAATGAATAACAATCTGCCAAGAGCTTAAGACTGAGTCAAATGTATGACTGTACAAACAAATCCACGAAAGTGAGAAGTTTATAACTAATAAATATAGCACATAAACAAATATATAAATAGTATATTCCCTTCAGGTGACTTGTAAATAATGTTTTCTCTTTACAAACCTAAAATGAACTATATCCCCTAATGCCGCGTACACACGGTCGGACTTTTCGTCTACAAAAGTCCAACGGACGCTGACGGACTAAAGTTGGCTGGTAATCCGATCGTGTGTGGGCTTCTCCGGACTTTCAACGTACTTTTTTAGCCTCAAATCCGACGGACTTTAGATTTGAAACATGCATCAAATCTTTACGTCGTAACTACGACTGACCCCGAAGTCCGCTCGTCTGTATGCTAGTCCGACGGACAAAAAAACGACGTATGCTCATAAGCAAAAACTAAACGGAAGCACTCGGTCTAGTAAAACTAGTGTTCGTATTGTAGGTAGCACATTCATCACGCTGCAAAATCTGTGATCGTTGAATGCAGCGCATTTTATTTCTTCTTTACGAATGCTCTAAAGAACGAAGGTGTTTTGCTGTTCATAATCAGAGTTCTCCCAAACTGATTTCTGGATTCTTTTTCTCTTTGATCTCATGAATGATATAGTATGCATTTTAAAAACAATGTTTCCATACTAATAATACTTTTTCCCCTTTTTTTTTTTTTTTTTTAGGTTTGTAAAGTTACCACAAAGAACCCATTATTCTTTTTTTTTTTTTATAGTGATTATTTTTTAGTTTTTAGATAAAGTTAACCCAAAGCACCGTTTTTGGTTATGTAAATTTTTTTATTTTCAAGACTTACCACTTGAACATTATTAACATTAGTAATGTATTTTTGGTGTGTTTTTTCCAAACTCAATGAGATTGTTGTCCCTTGTTAATTTAACATTGTGTGTAAAATCAATGATTTAAAAGAAAACACATAAAGTCTTTTGCTAAACTCAAAAAAGATCCATTTATTCATGGTCAAAATAAAATAAAGAGGAAGTCAACGCTGGAAAAAGTCGGTGTACAAGAAAATTGGGATCTTGCGGAGTCCATATAAGAGGGAGCACAATCTGGTCCAAGAATCCCAGAGATCAACAGCACCAGCAGATGATCTAGATGTCCCCAGACTGTGGTCCTACAACAGCCTGCGTCTTCTGTCAGACCAGACTGAACCCAGGTCATCACTTTCTTCTCTTCCCTGCAGCCTTTCCTCCACGCTGCCCTGCAGCCTTCCCTGTAGTCTTCTTTTGAGGCTGTGGCTCTGGTGTTTCAGTTGTGGGAGGAGGAGGAGGAGGAGGAGGAGGAGGAGGAGGAGGGGGGGCTGCCTCATGTAGTTGGGTGTTTTGTGTTAGCGTGCCCTGCAGCCCCTTATGGATTGTTTCCCCAAATAGGCGCTCACAAATGAGGCGCTGCTCCCAATCCATCTGAAGAAGCCTGCTGGCTAAGTAGCAGCCATAGGATTCTTCCGCTTCGGGGGGGCTCCTTAAAAAACGGGTGGCCTCTTGCATGAGGCGCAGGGATGCGTCCTGTGTGACCATCCCCTTCCTGGCCCTTTTTTTGGGAAGGTGGAGGGGAGGCACTTGGGATTCGGTCAGGCTCCTACGGGGCCCAGCCACCTCACTTGGCCCAGCCACCTCACTGGGAGCAGCCACCTCACTGGGAGCAGCCACCTCACTGGGAGCAGCCACCTCCTGCCTGACACTGGGCCCAGCCTCCTCCAGGATGATGGTGAATCCGGCCTCCTCCAGGCTGTCCATGGGCCCGGTCTCCTCCTGCCTGCCACTTTCCCCACATTCCTCCTGGATGGACTCATCCTGTGTATAAAAAAAGGACAATAGTTTGAGTATATTTTTTTGGGTTCATCAATGACACACAGTTTGCTTCTCATGAATAGCAAATTCAATGTGAATACATCTCTTTAATAAAAGAGTCTAATCAGACACCCTAATTATTTCAAGCAGGTGCCAAACATATTTAGCCACTACTGTCAATTGATATGTATACACAATTTTGAGTGACAAATTATTTTAGACAATTATAACATCCAGTTAACATCATTAATATTAGTACAGTAAATATTTGTTAAAATAATTTACCTGACTCCAGATGGTCATATCTGGTTCATCCAGGATGGAAGACCCAGCTTGCTCCTCATCAGCCTCTGCTGGGGTGGAGGGAAGGGTGGAGGGAAGGGTGGAGGGAAGGGTTGAAAGTGATGGCCTGGCTTCATTCTGGTCATCCAGAAAACGGAGTTGATTGTAGTACCACAGCCTGGGTACATAAACATCATCTGCTGATGCTCCTGATCTCCTTGATTCCTGGATCTTCTTATGCTCCCTCTTATACATGTTCCTCAAGACCCCAATTTTCTTGAGCAATGTCTCCATTGTTGCTTCTGGGATGGTCGCCTGGACAAAGGACAGAAGTCTCTCCAGCGTTGACTTCCTCACATGCTTTGCATAATACTGAGGGTGTTTCACCTCCCACAAATTCCTCATCTCTCGATATTTCGAAATAAAAGCTGTAAGGAACTCTGGATCCTTAAATAGGGGATTCATTATATCTGGAAAAGATGAAGTCACAAGACAAAAAACACTTTTATTATAGGTTTCTGCTAACCCCTCATCATCTTCTCCCTATGTAGGCCTCATCAATCTATCAAGCCATATAGGCCGCTTGCTACAAAGTCATGACCATAAAACCCAAAAAATATATATCTAAAATTACCTTCATTTTGTAACGTCCTGGTCCACTATCACCTACCACAGAACGTACGTACGACACGTGCGCAAGGCCCCTCTTTATACACTACGCATGTGTGAAACTCCGCCTGCGTCGCCCGCCCCTGACGTTCGAAATTAACTCATGTTCTCCGCCCCCTAATTCGACGCACAGAACGTACGTACGACACGTGCGCAAGGCCCCTCTTTATACACTACGCATGTGTGAAACTCCGCCTGCGTCGCCCGCCCCTGACGTTCGAAATTAACTCATGTTCTCCGCCCCCTAATTCGACGCACAGAACGTACGTACGACACGTGCGCAAGGCCCCTCTTTATACACTACGCATGTGTGAAACTCCGCCTGCGTCGCCCGCCCCTGACGTTCGAAATTAACTCATGTTCTCCGCCCCCTAATTCGACGCACAGAACGTACGTACGACACGTGCGCAAGGCCCCTCTTTATACACTACGCATGTGTGAAACTCCGCCTGCGTCGCCCGCCCCTGACGTTCGATTTTAACTCATGTTCTCCGCCCATTTTTTGTTACGGCGCGTAGTGGAGTTAAATAATGGCGGAGACACCTGAAATGTTGACGACCTCAGGTAGTGGAGACAGCCCGGAGGCTGGAACGTCAACCAAATCTATGAGGCCTAGATTTAAGGCCTCTAATATGAGTTTTAAAGAGATGGTGGAGATGGTGGCCATTCTTCACAAAGACGACTATGATGGGAAGTATGGGCCGTACGCACGGCCAAATTTGCGCAAGGCCAAAATAATGGCGAAGGTCGTGGACACTTTGCAGGCATCTTTTGGGGTCCAGCGCTCCAGAGATCAACTGAGAAAAAGATGGTCTGACCTGAAACTCAGGGAGCCGGATCAATACCGACGTATCCGGAAAGTTCTTAAAAAAAGTAAGTACTTGTCGTGTTTTTCTCTTGTGTTTATTACCTTGTATACTGCTCCATGTGCTTTTCCTTCCTATACGATTTTTTGTTCATCGTTTTAAACGATCTTTTAATAAACCTTGTTACATATCTATAGATAGATATAGATATAGATATAGATATAGATATAGATATAGAGAGAGAGAGAGAGAGAAATATATAGAGAGAGAGAAATATAGAGATAGGTAGATAGATAGATATAGAAATGTAAAACATTCTTTTTGAATATTTTAAGTTATCTTTATTTTTTTTCTTTACATTTAGTTAGATATTTAGAGATTTTGTTCCAGATATAGAGAGAGAGAGATCAAAAGATTATTAACTATATTTTGACATATTGATATCTATCTATCCGATATGTCTTTATAATTTTAAATATTGAGGTAAAATAGGAACTCTACACAAACCACTTCACTACAAATGTTGGAAAATTACTATGTACTAAAATATCTGTGTGCTAAGTAGAATAATAATTTTTTGTTTCACATAGGGGAAAAATCACTCAGCCAACAAGAAGACAGTCCACCCCAAGCCAAACATGATTGGGAAATCAGCCCAAGTCCCACTGAGGATGTGGAGGAAGGAGAGGTGGGCGACATGGGCACCCCACCAGGTGAGTGTCTGACACACCAGCTTACGTTAATCTATGCATGGCTGCCTTTTGTTTAATGTAATTTGTCTACTCTATTTTAGGGGATCTGGTTGTGCTTGATTCAAGCAACAGCACCACCCCCGAGGATGTGGAGGAATTATGCTACATGGGCACCCCACCAGGTCAGTGTCTGAGACAACAGCTTTATTATGGTAAGGTAAACTATGTATGTGTGCATATTTCTAAAGACATTTTTTGGTTTCATTCCACTTTAGGTACAACAAGAAGTGACTATTTCACCTCTGAAAGTGCCCAACGGCTAATTGGTCAAATAATGGCCTGGAATAAAGACATCGATGAAATGCGTAATCGGCTGGATCGTATGCAGCAGGAAATGAAGGACATGATTGATGTTTTGGGTCGAATCTAAATGCCCTTTTTTAAACCCCAAAACATCAATCATGTCCTTCATTTCCTGTTTTGCTGACCCCATTCTGGGCCTTCTCTTTCTTTTTTTGGCTGAACATAAATGGCTGTTTAACCTAATTTAAAAAAGGAGGGCTGTTTCTCGTAAATACCTAAAAAATCCACAAAAAAATAAAACTTGATTTTCTCAAAAAAACAAAAAAAATAAAAAAAAATTGATTTTAAAAAACCAAAAAAAATAACAAAACTTGATTTTCAAAAAACCAAAAAAAAAAAAAAAAAAAAATTGATTTTAAAAAACCAAAAAAAAAAAAAAAAATTGATTTTAAAAAACCAAAAAAAATAACAAAACTTGATTTTCAAAAAAAAACAAAAAAAATAAAACTTGATTTTAAAAAACCAAAAAAAATAAAAATTGATTTTAAAAAACCAAAAAAAATAACAACTTGATTTTCAAAAAAAAAACAAAATAAAACTTGATTTTAAAAAACAAAAAAAAATAAAACTTGATTTTAAAAAAACAAAAAAAATAACAAAACTTGATTTTCAAAAAAAAACAAAAAAAATAAAACTTGATTTTAAAAAACCAAAAAAAATAAAACTTGATTTTAAAAAAACAAAAAAAATAACAAAACTTGATTTTCAAAAAAAAAACAAAAAAAGCCTGTTTGCGAAAATCAAAAAGCCAAAAATATTTTTTTGTGGATTAGGTAGAAATATTTAAATATAATTATATTTTTCTACATTATTAAGATATCATTATATTTTTGTCTATGAACATTTTATACTAAATGCAGAACTGAATGCATAACAACCATTAATAAAAACATCTCCTTATAGGAATGAAATAAATGTGTGGTTTGTTATTTCAAGGCTCAGTATCAGTTTGGTTATAATTGTAAAAAAGTTGTTTACAGTGGCAATGGAGCTTATTTAGACATTTAAAATTAAAATACAGTTGGCACTACAACTGCTCGACCATAACCTAGGAGACAGCCCAAAAGAAAGGCAAGCAATAAATATAATGCAAGATTTCCTCAATATTTTTTTTATTGTAAAAAATTATATATCCTGGCCCATTGCAATGGCCCCCCTACCCATAAAATAATTAACATATTGCTGTCTAACTTGACGGGCACTTTGGGGGGCCAAGCCAGTACGGACAGTATCCAGGCCTGTAAGGTTGGCATCTATTTGTCCGGCCTCAGGCCCAACTGTGCCTATATAATTCGGAGAATGTTTGTTTAAAAAGTTGTGCAGAATGCAGCACGATAAAATGATAAAATTAAGTTTGTATTCCGCCAAATTAATGGCTGTTTGAAACAGGCGGAACCGGCTGGCCAGAATTCCAAACGCATTCTCAACCACTCTTCTAGCTCTGGCCAGCCGGTAATTAAAAACCCTCCTCTCCGGGGTGAGGGTTCTTTGGGGGAATGGCCTCATGAGGTGCTTGCTGAGAGCGAAGGCTTCATCGGCAATGAAGACAAAGGGGAGTCCTTCCACGTTATCCGCATCAGGTGGCAATCCCAGGCCACCACTCTGGAGACGCTGGCAGAACTCCGTCTGGGCAAATACTCCTCCATCCGACATCCGGCCATTCTTCCCCACGTCCACATATAAAAAATCATAGTGTGCCGACACCACCGCCATTAAAACAATACTGTGGAACCCCTTATAATTAAAATAGTATGACCCCGAATGGGGTGGTGGCACAATGTGGACATGTTTCCCATCTATAGCCCCTCCACAATTGGGAAAGTCCCAACGGCTGGCAAAATGGGATGCCTCAGTCTGCCATTCCTGTGGCGTTGAAGGAAACTGGGGAATCAAACAAGAAAACCAAAATCAATTAATTTGGAAGCTAACATTGCAAGAAAATTAGACAATTAAAAACATTATTCCCCAGCATCAGTATAACATTAAATAATTTAATTCTTCTGGAATAACTAATATGGAAAGGCACACTTATCAGATTGCTCACCCCCTCTGATGGAACATTGATTACATTTTAGGGGGTTGTGAAATCCCTAAAAAAGATTACTTTTAGGACACGCAGGAATTTAGGGACTAAAAAGGCTACAAGACTGCAGTTGTCGCACTCTGCAGGTGCAGTTGCTAACCAGCTTACAGTAAATGAGGTAATGTAAAAAGGCATTCATGTTGCAAGGAGTACACAATCACAGGCAAGGGCAATTAATGAAAACACTTTGAGGCTTGCATATGATTTGATGATGGAAATCAGCAGAGCTTCTGCTCATTTACTAAAGCACTGGAACAAATGCACTTGTAGAGTGCACATGCATTTTGCAAACTGCAACATATATTTGCTTTAGACAAATCAACACCACAGAACATTCAAGCAAATTTTTACGAGGGTGGGGGGGGGGTTGTGAAATCTAGATAATTGCTAATTAGCAGCACACTATTTGGAGTGAGTTTAGGTGGGGGTGGGTGGGGGGGTTGGGAAATCTAAATAATTGCTAATTAGCAGCACACTATTTGGAGTGAGTTTAGGTGGGGGTGGGTGGGGGGGTTGGGAAATCTAGATAATTGCTAATTAGCAGCACACTATTTGGACTGAGTTTAGGTGGGGGTGGGTGGGGGGGTTGGGAAATCAAGATAATTGCTAATTAGCAGCACACTATTTGGACTGAGTTTAGGTGGGGGTGGGTGGGGGGTTGGGAAATCAAGATAATTGCTAATTAGCAGCACACTATTTGGACTGAGTTTAGGTGGGGGTGGGTGGGGGGGTTGGGAAATCAAGATAATTGCTAATTAGCAGCACACTATTTGGACTGAGTTTAGGTGGGGGTGGGTGGGGGGGTTGGGAAATCAAGATAATTGCTAATTAGCAGCACACTATTTGGACTGAGTTTAGGTGGGGGTGGGTGGGGGGGTTGGGAAATCTAGCTAATTGCTAATTATAAGCACACTAAATACACTTAAACAAAATACATTCAAAATGAGTAGACTAGGTGGATATGTTCCCATCACTTCATGCTGGGAAGGTTATTGAAGGAAAATATACATGCATGACAAAAAATATAACAGGAAAAAAATCCAGCATGTGTGAGGATAAAAAGGGGACATTCACACTATATTGCAATGATGGTAAGTAGTGTTTGAAGCAAGAAATACATTACATTATCAAAGATTACATAAAAGAACATGTGATGCTAATAAAAGAAAAATATCTTACCTTAATATAGTCCTTCTGCAGGACCTGGATGATGGCAGAACAGGTCTCTGGGATAATGATCCCCAGAGCCTGGGGGGAGATGCCTGTCGAGAACTTAAGGTCCTGCAGGCTTCTCCCTGTGGCCAAATACCGCAAGGTAGCGACCAGCCTCTGCTCCGGAGTGATGGCTTGCCTCATGCAGGTATCCTGCCTGCTGATATAGGGGGTCAGCAAAGCCAACAAACGGTCAAAAACGGGGTCCGTCATCCGGAGAAAGTTCCTGAAATCCTCAGGATTATTCTCACGGATCTCACGGAGCAAAGGCATGTGACAGAACTGGTCACGCTGAAGCAACCAATTCTTGGTCCATGAACTCCTCCTCGCCCTGTTCATGGACTGGTCTTGGGCTGAAGAATAAACTACAGCACCAAGCACATACAATGCACGAGCTCGACGACGAGTACGTACAGGTAACATGGCTTCAAAACGGTCGGCTGGTCAGAACGCACTAAACAGAACGCACTGAAGAACAGCAAGGCCTGTGAAGAACGACCTGAAAATCAGGAACGAGCGGCCAATAAAACAAAGATTTCTCAATGCCAACTGACCAAACGCACTGAAAAGCAGATACAAACCTCACAAGCACAGACTGAACAACAGTTAAAACGAACTGAAAAATACGAGTCTCACAAGCGCGAATCGTCTCTCACCAAACTTCTACTAACACGAGATAAACACGAGATTAGCAGAAGGAGCCCAAAGGGTGTCGTACGGGCTATTGAACTTCCGTTTTATAGTCTCGTCGGACTTGGTGTACGTCACCGCGTACTAGGCTGTCGTACTTTTGTGTGGTCGTGTGTAGGCAAGTCCGTTCGTAAGAAAGTCTGCCGCAAGTCCGCCGAAGGTACGTCGGAAGTATGTCGGACAGGCTGTCGGACTTTTGTAGACGAAAAGTCCGACCGTGTGTACGCGGCATAAGACCCATGATCTCTCAAAGCATTTCCTCTGTAATGTTGCATCTCTCTGCTTATGCATCCAATCAGTATGATCTAGTTCCACCACAGTGATTTTTTAAGGGGATGTATTCATTTTAGAGGGGATATCATTGGTACAGAAAATGAATAGAAATCTCCAAAAATTGAATATAGATACAATCTGACAAAATCACATGTATAAAGAATTCTATCAGATAATTCAGTTCTAGGGCAAACAGTCACCTCCAGACCAAAAATAAATATACAGTGCCTTTAAAAAGTATTCATACCCCTTGACATTTTCCACATTTTGTCGTGTTACAACCAAAAACTTTATGTGATAGACCAACACAAAGTGGCACATAATTGTGGAGCAGAAGGAAAATGATCAATGGTTTTCAATTTTTTTTACAAATACAAATCTGAAAAGTGTGATCTCTGATACCCCTAACTAAAATCTAGTGGAGCCAATTGCCTTCATAAGTCACCTAATTAGTAAATAGAGTCAACCTGTGTGTAATTTATTCTCAGTATAAATACAGCTGTTCTATTAAGCTGTAAGAGGTTTGTTAGAGAACCTTAGTGAACAAACAGCATCATGAAGGCCAAACAACACACAAGACAGGTCAGGGATAAAGATGTGGAGCAGTATAAACACTTGCCGACCGCCTAACGTAAATATACTGCGGCAGAATGGCACGGGCAGGCAAAATCACGTACCTGGTACGTGACCTGCCTTCCGCGGGCGGGGGGGCTTCATTAGGGGAGCAATACAGGCTGAGGGGGAGGCCACTCATTCGTGGCCACCCCCTTGCGATCGCTCCCAATGTATGACAATCTTCCTCTGCTGCTGTAATGTAAACAGTGGCAGAGGAAGTGATGTCATCTCTCCTCGAGCCGGTCTTTTCGTTCCGGCACCGAGGAGAGAAGACATCAATGTGAGTTGCACCAACACTACACTTACAGTAGAACACACTAGGCACACTTTTCACCCCCCGTCACCCCCCCGATCACCCCCAATCACCCCCCTGTACCCCCTGTCACAGTAACAGCAATAGCAGTTTTTTTTTTCATTGGTGTCAGTTTGTGACAGTTATAAGTGGTAGGGCAGTTAGGGTTAGCCCCCTTTAGGTCTAGGGTATCCCCCTAACCCCCCCTAATAAAGTTTTAACCCCTTGATCACCCCCCGTCGCCAGTGTCACTAAGCGATTGTTTTTCTGATCGCTGTATTAGTGTCACAGGTGACGCTAGTTAGGGAGGTAAGTATATAGGCTCACTGTCAGCATTTTATATCAACAGGGACCACCATATACTACCTAATAAAGGTTTTAACCCCCTGATTGCCCCCTAGTTAACCCTTTCACCAGTATAACTTTTACGGGTGACGCTGGTTAGTTAGTTTGTTCATTATAGTTTCAGGGCACCCGCCGTTTATTACCTTATAAAGGTTTAACCCCCTAATTGCCCGGCAGTGATATAAGTTAAGTTTTAGGGTCAGATAAGGTCTGCGTTGCCCCAGGCAGCATCAGGTTAGCTCCAGTACCGCTAACACCCACGCACTCACCATTCACCTCCCTTAGTGGTATAGTATCTGAACGGATCAATATCTGATCTGATCAGATCTATACTAGCGTCCCCAGCAGTTTAGGGTTCCCAAAAATGCAGTGTTAGCAGGATCAGCCCAGATACTTGCTAGCACCTGCGTTTTGCCCCTCGGCCCAGCCCTGCTCAGCCCACCCAAGTGCAGTATCGATCAATCACTGTCACTTACAAAACACTAAACACACATAACTGCAGCGTTCACAGAGTCAGGCCTGATTCCTGCGATTGCTAACAGTTTTTGTTGGTAGCATTTTAATACAGTTGCTAACAGTCAGGAGCTTTTTTGCCTGTGAGTCTCACTAGTGTACCACTAAATTTAGAGCCCAAAATGGCAAATCGAAGGTACACTAGTGAAGAGGCCTACACGTTTCTGAGCATGACAGATAGTGAAGAGGAAGTCACTCATCTGTCAGATTCAGGCTCAGAATACGATCCTGTAGATGACAGCGGCTCCATGACAGATAGCTCTGACGACGGAGTTGTGGTCCCTGCCAAGGTCAGGCGTACCAGACCCCGAACTTCTTCTTCTGTCCTTTATGTCCAAGAACCGCAGGTCCCTTGTATGGAGCAGAGAAGTACTAGCGCTGCTATTCCTTCTGGTGAACTGGCAAGCACCAGTGGCCTAGTACACCCTGGTCGTACATCCAGCACTGCAGTAACACTTGGTGATGTGGCGAGTCCCATAAGTGCAGTTCAAGCTGGTGAGGTGGCAAGCACAGGTAGTGTCCCCCTGCCACCAAGAAGACGAACACAGGCCCGTCGCGCCCATAGTGCCCTTCCTGCTGCATTCGCCAATCCGAATTGGGAACCCACCACTTCTGCAGCACCCATACTTCCCCCATTCACTGGCCAACCCGGCATTCAGGTAGAAACAGTTGATTTTACGTCACTGTATTTTTATTCGCTGTTTTTCACCGACGATCTCTATAGATCTATTGTGGACCAAAGCAATTTGTACACTGGTCAACACATCACCAATATTCCCCAGTCCTCCCTTGCCAGAGATTGGAAACCAATTACGGTTTCCGAATTTAAGATCTTTCTGGGCCTTTCCCTCCTCATGGGTATAACCAAAAAGAGTGAGTTGCAGTCATATTGGTCCACTGACCCAATTCACCATATGCCCGTGTTCTCTGCTTTCCGTGGCCAGGGCACGATACGAGCAGATTTTGCAGTTCATGCACTTCAACAACAATGAACTCTGTCGTCCTCGTGGAGACCCTGAATACGATCGGCTCTACAAAATTCAGCCCCTCGTAAACCACTTCAACCAACGTTTTGCAGACTTGTTTACTCCTCATCAAGTTGTCTGCGTTGATGAGTCCCTGATTAAGTTTTCTGGCTGCAAACAGTACTTTCCCAGCAAGCGTGCCAGATACGGGGTCAAGATGTATAAGCTCTGTGACAGGGCCACAGGCTATACATGTAGTTTTATGGTTTACGAGGGCAAAGATAGTCACATAGAGCCGACAAACTGCCCTGACTACATAGGAAGCGCTGACAAGATTGTGTGGGACTAGGTGTCACCCTTATTCAGAAAGGGGTACCACTTGTACGTCAACAATTATTACACGAGCGTGCCACTTTTTAGTCACCTTTTTGATCATCAGATTGGAGCATGTGGCACCGTGCGACCTAATCGCCGGGGCTTTCCCCAATGGCTTGTAGATTCCTGTCTTAGGCTGGGGGAGAGAGCCTGCTTGCAGTGTAATAATTTGCTCACTATGAAGTGGAGGGATAATAAGAATGTTTTCGTTCTTACCTCCCTTCATGCAGACACGACAGTCCAAATTACTATGGCGACTGGTGTTGTGGAGAAACCCCTCCGTGTCCATGAATATAACCTTAACATGGGAGGGGTGGACCTCAACGACCAGTTGTTGGCGCCGTACCTAGTTGCCTGTAAGGCCAGACGCTGGTACAAAAAGTGTCTGCTTATTTATTTCAATTGGCTTTGCTGAACGCTCATGTGCTATACAGAGCTTCAGGATGGACTGGATCCTTCCTTAAATTCCAGGAAGAGATCGTCAGAGCCCTTCTGTTTCCAGAAGGTGCTCCACCTCACCTTTCCCAACCAAATGCAGTAAGCCGGCTGCATGAGAGGCATTTTCTTTATGTCCTCCCGTGTACCCCTACCCAATGAGCCCCACAAAAAAGATGTCATGTCTGCAGAAAGCGTGGATATAGAGGTGACACCCGGTATTATTGTCCCTCCTGTCCTGACAATCCTGGTCTTTGCATTGGTGAATGTTTTGAACGCCACCATACACTAGTTGAGTATTAGCGTAGGGTACAGCACTGCACAGACTAGGACACACTTTCACAGGGTCTCCCAAGATGCCATCGCATTTTGAGAGACCCAAACCTGGTACCAGTTACAAAAGTTATAGTTACAAAAAAAGTGTAAAAAAAAAACAAAACAAAAAAAAGTAAAAGAAAAAAAAACACAAAAAAAAAAAAATAGTTGTCGTTTTAATGTTCTCTCTCTATTCTCTCTCTATTGTTCTGCTCTTTTTTACTGTATTTTATTCTGCAATGTTTTATTGTTATTATGTTTTTCTCATGTTTGCTTTATAGGTATGCAATTTTTTTATACCTTAATGTTTACTGTGTTTTATTGTTAACCATTTTTTTGTTTTAAGGTACACCATTCAGCTGCAGAGCGGATTTATTTATCTTGACAGCAACAGCGTTTGCTCCCACGATACATAAAGTCGTGACTCCAGCGCTGTCTGAGGTGATTTCACCCCCACAGTTACATACTTCAGCATATATGCCGAAGCGTGGGGGCAGCAGTGGGTGGAGGAGCGATTTGCTCCTAACTTTTGCAGGAGGATGCCCCCATGCTTCGGCATATATATATTTTAGGCACAGGTTGCGTTAAATGTTTTATTTTTTACTATTTTTTTTTGTATTTGCTTTGCAGGTATGGTAAGTCTTACTGTTATACTGTAATGTTACTTTGTTTTTCTGTTAACATTGTTTGCATACATACTACCTTTTGCGGGAGGATGCCCCCATGCTTCGGCATATATAAACGGTGCATGTATGGCCATCATTAGAAGTGGGTGGCTGAAGGGAGGTATTCTAATGGTGGACATACCCACCAATCAATATCTTTATCAAAAGATTACAATATATGCCCAACAAGGACCAGCAACGTACTGGTATGTTGCTGGACTTTGAGTGGTTATACCAGAATGATGCCTGCAGGTTTAGGTATCATCTTGGTATCATTCTTTTCAGCCAGCGGTTGGCTTTCATGTAAAAGCAATCCTAGGGGCTGATTAGCCTCTAGATTGCTTTTACAAGCAGTGGGAGGGAATGCCCCCCCGTCTTCCATGTTTTTTCTCTGGCTCTCCTGTCCCAACAGGGAGCCTGAGAATGCAGCCGGTGATTCAGCCAGCTAACCATAGAGCTGATCAGAGACCAGAATGGCTCCAAACATCTCTATGGCCTAAGAAACCAGAAATGACAAGCATTTCATGACTTAGATTTCGCCGGATGTAAACAGCACCATTGGGAAATTGGGAAAGCATTTTATCACACCGATCTTGGTGTGGTCAGATGCTTTGAGGGCAGAGGAGAGATCTAGGGTCTAATAGACCCCAATTTTTTCAAAAAAGAGTACCTGTCACTACATATTGCTATCATAGGGGATAGTTACAATCGCTGAGATAACAATAAAAATGATTACAAAAAAAAAATTAAAGGAACAGTTTAAAAATAAGATAAAAAAGCAAAAAAAAATAAAGAAAAAAAAAAAAAAGCACCCCTGTCCCCCCCTGCTCTCACACAAGGGCGCCGAATACATTTTGGCCTAAATGTATGACTAAAATTGAGTTTATTGGATTTTTTATAACAAAAAGTAGAAAATATCATTTTTTCCCAACATTTTCGGTCTTTTTCCATTTATAGCGCAAAAAATAAAAACCACAGAGGTGATCAAATACCATAAAAAAAAAAAAACTCTATTTGTGGGAAGAAAAGTACGCAAATTTCGTTTGGGTACAGCATTGCATGACCGTGCAATTAGCAGTTAAAGTGACGCAGTGCCAAATTGTAAAAAGTGCTCTGGTCAGGAAGGGGGTAAATTCTTCCGGGCCTGAAGTGGTTAAAGCAGGGTTAGGTTATAAAAAATTATACCAAGCTTTGAACATCTCACGAAGCACTGTTCAATCCATCTTCCAAAAATGGAAAGAGTATGGCACAACGGCAAAGCTACCAAGACATGGCCATCCACCTATACTGACAGGACAAGCCAGTTGAGCATTAACCAAAGAAGCAGCCAAAAGGCCCATGATAACTCTGGAGGAACTGCAGAGATCGACAGCTCGGTGGGAAAATCTGTCCACAGGACAACTATTAGTCGTGCACTCCACAAATCTGGCCTTTATGGAAAAGTGGCTTGAAGAAATCCATTGTTGAAAGAAAGCCATAAGAAGTCCCATTTGCAGTTTGTGAGAAGCCATGTGGGTTCCACAGCAAACATTTGGAAGAAGGTGTTCCGGTCAAATGAGACTAAAATTGAACTTTTTGACCTAAAAGTAAAACGCTATGTGTGGCAGAAAACTAACACTGCACATCACCCTGAACACAGCATCCCCACCACGAAATATGGTGGTGGCAGCATCATGTTGTGGGGATGCTTTTATTCAGCAGGGAAAGGGAAGCTGGTCAGAGTTGCTGGGAAGATGGATGGAGCCAGATACAGGGCAATCCTTGAAGAAAACCTGTTAGAGTTGCAAAAGACTTGAGACTGGTGCGGAGGTTAAATGACAATGACCCTAAACATACAGTCAGAGCTACAATGGAATGGATTATATCAAAGAATATTCATGTGTTAGAATGGCCTAGTCAAAGTCCCGACCTAAATCCAATTGAGAATCTGTGGCAAGACTTGAAAATTGATGTTCACAGATGCTCTCCATCCAATCCGACAGAGCTTGAGCTATTTTGCACAGGACAATGGTCAAAAATGTCACTCTCTAGATGTGTAAAGCTGGTAGAGACATACTCAAAAAGACCTGCAGTTGTAATAGCAGTGAAAGGTGGTTCTACAAAGTATTGACACTGGGGGGACTGAATACAAATGCACGCCACACTTTTCAGATATTTATTTGTAAAAATTTAGAAAACCATTCTTCATTTTCCTTCCATTTCACAAGTATGTGCCACTTTCTGTTGGTCTATCACATAAATCCTAATAAAATACATTTATATTTTTGGTTGTATCATGACAAAATTTCAAGGGGTATGGATACTTTTTCAAGGCACTGTCCATACAAAGAGACTAGAAAAGGTGGAAGGAAATGTGGTATGTGATGAAATCCCTTTATTACAAACAATTGATTATATCAGAAAATCAATGGAAAACCCCCCACCAAAACAGACATCCTGCTGTGATTACATAAAATTCAGGTGTTGTTGTCAGTCAACCACCTGCCAAACTCTCCTGCACACATCAGTCATACCACCAGAGAAATGGTACCGTAAAACCCAATATAAAGTGCTAATGAGATGTTCAAATTGGACATAATCAGATGTCCCCAAATGTGCTTTTGGGATTGAAGTGCATCCAAGAATGTATCTAAGTGGTAATAAAATGAACTGAAGCATCACAGTAGTTTTAATTGATCAAACCTGCTATGGCGCTTTTTACGTTTATATTAAGCAATATAGCAGTGAACATTTGCAGGTAAAATTACCATCCAGGATGCCTCCAATGAATTCTAGTGAGGTGGGAGATAATAGTGTATAAAGCTAGGCACAGCTTTCCCTTCACCATATTGAAGCAAATTAAACTGTAAAGAATGGGTCAGAATCCATGCACCAGCCAAGAGGACTGGAAAACCACCTGGTAGTATAACATTATGGAGCCTGAACACTTCCATATACAGGTAGTAAAGGAAGATGGCTGGTGCCTTCACTGATGCATTTTGTTAATGGTAGTATAACATTAGGGATGAGCCGAACACCCCCCTGTTCGGTTCGCACCAGAACATGCGAACAGGAAAAAAGTTCGCTCCAACACGCGAACACCGTTAAAGTCTATGGGACACGAACATGAATAATCAAAAGTGCTAATTTTAAAGGCTTATATGCAAGTTATTGTCATAAAAAGTGTTTGGGGACCTGGGTCCTGCCCCAGGGGACATGGATCAATGCAAAAAAAGTTTTAAAAACGGCCGTTTTTTCAGGAGCAGTGATTTTAATAATGTTTAAAGTCAAACAATAAAAGTGTAATATCCCTTTAAATTTCGTACCTGGGGGGTGTCTATAGTATGCCTGTAAAAGGGCGCATGTTTCCCGTGTTTAGAACAGTCTGACAGCAAAATGACATTTCGAAGGAAAAAACCCATTTAAAACTACCCGCGGCTATTGCATTGCCGACAATACACATAGAAGTTCATTGATAAAAACGGCATGGGAATTCCCCACAGGGGAACCCCGAACCAAAATTTAAAAAAAAAATGACGTGGGAGTCCCCCTAAATTCCATACCAGGCCCTTCAGTTCTGGTATGGATATTAAGGGGAACCCCGGCCAAAATTAAAAAAAAATGACGTGGGGTTCCCCCTAAATTCCATACCAGACCCTTCAGGTCTGGTATGGATTTTAAGGGGAACCCTGCGCCAAAAAAAAAAAAACGGCGTGGGGTCCCCCCAAAAATCCATACCAGACCCTTATCCGAGCACGCAACCTAGCAGGCAGCAGGAAAAGAGGGGGGACGAGAGTGTGCCCCCCCTCCTGAACCGTACCAGGCCACATGCCCTCAACATTGGGAGGGTGCTTTGGGGTAGCCCCCCAAAACACCTTGTCCCCATGTTGATGAGGACAAGGGCCTCATCCCCACAACCCTGGCCGGTGGTTGTGGGGGTCTGCGGGCAGGGGGCTTATTGGAATCTGGAAGCATGTGGCCTGGTACAGTTCAGGAGGGGGGGGCCGCACTCTCGTCCCCCCCCTCTTTTCCTGCGGCCTGCCAGGTTGCGTGCTCTGATAAGGGTCTGGTATGGGTTTTTGGGGGGACCCCAAGCTGTTTTTTTTTGGTGCGGGGTTCCCCTTAAAATCCATACCAGACCTGAAGGGTCTGGTATGGAATTTAGGGGGAACATCACGTCATTTTTTTTTAAAATTTTGGCCGGGGTTCCCCTTAATATCCATACCAGACCTGAAGGGCCTGGTATGGAATTTAGGGGGGACTCCCACGTCATTTTTTTTTTTTAATTTTGGTTCGGGGTTTCCCTGTGGGGAATTCCCATGCCATTTTTATCAATGAACTTCTATGTGTATTGTCAGCAATGCAATAGCCGTGGGTGGTTTTAAATGGGTTTTTTCCTTCGAAATGTCATTTTGCTGTCAGACTGTTCTAAACACGGGAAACATGCGCCCCTTTTCAGGCATACTATAGACACCCCCCAGGTACGAAATTTAAAGGGATATTACACTTTTATTGTTTGACTTTAAGCATTATTAAAATCACTGCTCCTGAAAAAACGGCCGTTTTTAAAACTTTTTTTTGCATTGATCCATCTCCCCTGGGGCAGGACCCGGGTCCCCAAACACTTTTTATGACAATAACTTGCATATAAGCCTTTAAAATTAGCACTTTTGATTTCTCCCATAGACTTTTAAAGGGTGTTCTGCGGCATTCGAATTTGCCGCGAACACCCCAAATTGTTCGCTGTTCGGCGAACTTGCGAACAGCCAATGTTCGAGTCGAACATGAGTTTGACTCGAACTCGAAGCTCATCCCTATATAACATTATGGAGCCTGAACGCTGCCAGATACAGAGTACAGGATGATGGCTGGTGCCTTCACTGATGCATTTTGTCAATAACATGGCACATCTATGTTCAGAGCCATCAGTTTGAAGCTGAGAGAGCTGGATTAAGCATCTGATCACGTTTCCTCAATCAGAGCTGCCTGAGTGGATGGAAATCATTAGAAATTCAACCCCTGATGCTTCATTACCCCCTTTTATATAATAACAAAGTTAAGTAACAAAAATTTAAAAGTTCAAAATAAAAAACATAAAGTTTCCCACCCCCTTGCACATGCACCTACTCAAATGCACAAATGCACACTAAAGCATGTTTACATAATCAATGATTGCACACCACATGTTAGCTATCACTGTGCACACTGAAATCATAGGAATTTTTCTTTGGCCATCATTTATGGTTACTTTGATGTTAATAAACTGTTAAGGCTTTTAAGGGTCCCCTATGGAAAACTTTGGTTATCGTACTTTGTTTCTGTGCCACAGACACATGTAGTCTTTAGTTTTTACATATTTAGTATCTATTTACTCAACTTTGGCTCATCTTTTATAGTTCAAAATCTTCAAAATTTTGAGAGTTTTGTCTGCACTAAAATCTATTTAGATGTTGTTTTACTGAAAATGCAGCATTTAAAAGTAACACAATTATTGTGAGACATACACAACTGCTAGCATTTTATTATACAAGGCATCTGCTTTTATAAACTATATTATGGTTTTTGGGGTTTTATGTAATCCTCAGAATTTTAACATATGTGCAAATGAAAAAACACATCTGGTAGCAAAAGGTAGCACACATATAACATATGAAAGTGTTTCTCTTTTTGTCCCTTTGGAATAAAAATGTTTTAACATATGTCCCTTAGCAATATTTTAAAGCAAGGTTCTTCAACATGTATTATTCCAAGGTTGTCATCATTTTTCCTTGTCAAAAGAAGTTTATTGAATATACAATATTATAAAGATACATAAAGTAAGTTTACAAGGATCTATAAAGTAAGCTCATTGTTTTACAGTAGGGTTTATATAGGTAAATATCATGAAATTTCAAATATTAAACATTGGGTTCACGTAAACCTAAAATAAAGATATATATCATTTCCTTAGTTACTTTTGTAGGTATTTAAATGATTTATACCTACTATACATATTGTTTACAGGTAGAGTGTATATAAGTCAAATAAATTCTGATAATGAGCTTTAATCGTAAGGTGGATAAAAGGAAAGAGAAAGAAGAAAAAGGGTAGAAAGGTAGAGGTATGGTCCACAAGGTTGTCCCGCTCGTCAGTTTATTATTCTTTTTAGTTCTGAAGCCTTAGAATGGGTGTCTCTGTAAGTCATTTAATCTGTTACCATGGCAACAGGACAGAGTCATTGAAGTTTGACAGGAACTGTTGTTTTATCCAAGGATGCCAACGTTTTTCAAATTTTGGAATTTGATTTTGATCGATGGCTACCATCTTAGCGTGGGACATTGTATTATTCATTCTGTGAATTGTTTCTGCTAGTACCAATGTAGGAGATTTCCATGCCTTGGCCACTGTTTGTTTTGCAGCCGTTATTAGTTGGATTATAAGTTTGAATTGAGAGAGTGTTAACCATTCCGGTTTTAGATTAAGTAAAGTTATATATGGATCTGGTTGTATTATTTTTTTAAATATTTTAGATGCAATCAGGAAGACTTCCTTCCAGATTGGATTACTGGGCACGTCCACCATATGTGTAAATGTGTGCCTATTTCTGGGCATCCTCGAAAACAAAGAGCTGAGGTATTAGGTGAATATTTTGCCACTCTAGCGGGTACAAGGTACCAGCGAGTTAGGACTTTATAATTTGTCTCCAGTGCTAAGATGTTGGGTGAAGATGACTTAGATGTGAGCCATATGTTAGACCAGTCCGTGTCTTCTAAAGTTCGTTCCAGGTCCTCCTCTCACTTCTGAACGTAAGAGGGTCTATTAAGATTTGCTACTCCATATAATTGATTATAAAGTGATGAAATTGTACCTTTAGCAAATGGATCTTTTGTACAGATTGATTCAAAAATGGATAATTGGGATAATGGTGTATCCCCCTTTAGGAATGGTGTATAGAAATTTTTGATTTGGAGATATCTAAATATCTCAGAGTTTGGTAGATCATATTTTTCTCTAAGCGATGGGAATGAAAGGAATGATTTAGATGCTATGAAGTCATTTAGTGTCTGAATGCCTGATGTTGTCCAAGCTTTAAAAGAATTTAGGTAGATCCATGCCGGATAAAAGGCCGGATTTCTGATAAAAGAAAGGAGAGGATTGTGTGAAGATTGTAACTGATATTTGGTTTTTAGTTTATCCCAGAGAGATAAGAAGTGTTTAGTTATGGGATTATGAATTTTAAAGCGGTCTTTAGGATCAAGCCATAATAAGTTTGATATTAATAGAGGGTCATTTTCTGAAGCCTCTATAAATACCCATAATGGGATTTCCTGTTTTGCATAGTATTTGGACAGACTGGCCAAATGTGCTGCTCTGTAGTAGTTAGTAAAATTAGGGTATCCCAGGCCTCCTTTATTTTTGGGAAGATGTAGTATGTGTATAGGTATACGTGGTTTAGAAGAGCCCCATATAAACGAAGTTGCTCTTTTTTGTACTATTCTCAAAAAATAGGAAGGAATTGGAATAGGGAGGACTCTGAATAGATAAAGCAATTTGGGTAGAATAGTCATTTTGATTGCATTAATCTTCCCTATCCAGGATAAAGGAAGTTGCGACCATTGTTTTATTAGATTTGTGATCTGTCTTAATACAGGAGGATAATTGGTTGAGAATAAGTCAGAATGAGATGCTGTTAAATGAATTCCAAGATATGGGACTGATTTTTCTGCCCATGTGAACGGGAGTGCAGCCCTAGCCGGGATCAATTCCATGTTTGTGAGTGAAATATTAAGCACTAGGCATTTCTTAGGATTAATCATAAGGCCGGATAGGGCTGCAAATCCATCAAGAGCTGGTATTAAGTTAGGACCAGAGACCTGTGGTGATGATAGAAAGAGTAATATATCGTCTGCAAATATACATAATTTGTGTGTAATACCTCCTACTTCAATGCCAGTTATAGTTTGGTTTGTTCTGATGTATTGGGCCAAGGTTGCCATCATTTTTAATATGTAGTCCTACTATTTGGAAACATTTTCACCACTTTTTGCAAGATTAATAGCAACCTATTTACTATTTCTATCTTTCTAGTTCTGCTTATTTCTGCTTATTTTTAGATTAATAACACCTACCCGCCTTATGGTGCCCTGCCTTACTGTGAACTGGCTGTTTGCCCAGAATTCTTGGGTATCTCATTTGGGGTACCCTTTCCAGCATAGGTAGAATGTCCATGTTGACAAAACTGCCACCTTGACACACTGTGGTTGTTTTTCTCCAACTTTTGGTACATGAGCCAGTTTTTCAGTCTTAATAACAGATACCCTTTAAATGTGCTGGATTTTTTCATGATGCCATTGCTCTTCTTTATTTATTATATAATATTAACTACTAGTAATTGCAAGGGATCCAAATGCTGAAAGCTAAATATCATACAGTATTATATTTTTTTTTACATATTTAACATATGAGAATCATTAAAGACGTATTTAAATTATATGAATAACTTATTGCAGGTAATAGTTTTATAAGAAAAAAGTTAGTATGAGTAAATCAGAAAATGTGAGCTGATATTATGTATTTTCTTTACTAGTTAATTTTATTGATATATATAAGCCTACATTTTTGAAAATTAGAAACATACAGTAGATCCAAACATAAACATTTAATTAAACTATTATAAAAGGTGTTATTTATGTATAAGCCTTACTTCTGTGTGCCACAAAAGCTACATTTAGAAGTGAGTACATTTCTGGGCACATATTAGCAGTCTGAGAAAAAACAAACTGTATACCTGTATACATTGTATTCGCTTTTAGAAAATCTAAGTAGATTCATTTATAACATCACTGAAATGTGATTTGCCTCCGGAGCCATGACAGCCGGACCTGAGGCAAGACCTCCATCTTCTTGACCCATTATCACTGGAGAGCAGCATTCTTTGGAGAAGTCCGAGGATTGGATTACCTGTGTTGGCTGACATTTGTATGAGCGTAGTTGATCTCTATAATTTGAGATCAAACTGTTTTGGTAAGCGGCACTGATTTTATATGAAAGAAGAGCACCAGGTGAACACTGCGTTCATTCATTTGCATTTTTTGGAGCACTTGTTGGACTTTATATGGTCATTCATTTGCATTCATGGTTCCCATTTATATATGGACACTTATTGATTTTCAATTTTGAATTCACATTATTTGTGTCTTATGATTTATATATTTGGATTGTACGCTTATATATTTTCTCTACACTGAAATTTGATCCACATTGCCTAACCCTTTAGCAAATCAGGTCATTACTATCAAAAAACTGTTAACACATTTAAAGTTATTTTCTAAAATCTAATGCATACAAACGCAGGATTCTTATTCCTATCATTGATAGTTACTTAACTTGCAAATTCATCCACTGTGTTATTTATTTAGACTGATGTATGTACTTTATGCTAAATGGATATCAGAAAGAAGTTCTTTTGGAACATTTACCATGTCAAAACACTAATTAATTTGTAAATATCAACAAGATTCCCAAAGGTAATCATGTATTTTCAAAGAATACGCTCACAAAATGTCACGTAAACGTATTAAGCTACTGTATCACTAGACTTTGAAATGTGTATTCTTTAACTAAGTAACATCAGCAAGAGCAAGAGAAACAACATTTTAAGTATACGTAAATGAAATAAACTAATTAGCTATAGTGATAAGTTTTATTACTTCTGAATAAGGGTCTGTTATGGATCCTGGGGAAGAACCCAAGGTTTAATTTTCTTTTTTTTTACCTGAGGTCCCCCTTGAAAACCATACTAGGCCTTTAGCTAAGATAAAGGTCTGGTATAGATTTTGAATGAGTGCCCAGGCCATTTTTTCTTAAAGAGAGTAAACTTTTTTTAAACCATGCATACTGTCCCTTTAAGAGACAATTATTTAGGGATACCCTCAAAAGCCATATCAGGCCCTTATCAAGTAGATAGAGGTCTGATATGGATGAAGAGTATGACCCTAAGCTGTTTTTTCAGAAGCAGGCAGACCCAGTACTGTCATTTAGCAGCTGCAGCCCCCGGGAATGAAGAAATGTGTGCGCATGTTAGAAGATGACTATTGGCTTTCTCTTGGAAGTGATTTGGGTGGATATAAAACTGCCTGACCACTTCCACAGACAATAGAATAGAGCACCCCCTACCTCCGTACAACCCTCTCCCAACATGTCGTCTGAGCTCCACTAATCCTCTCTCTGATGAATGAACCAGGAAGCAATGTGAATTATATAATTTCTTGGTTCAAAACGATCATTCTCCCAGAGCTTTGACTGGGGAAGTAGCTAGTGGAGCATGATCTGTGATCCAATAACTGCAGTGTAGTGAGAGACATCAGATGTCTAATAGAGTCCGATAGACCTCTGATATCTCAATAAAGTAAACCTGTCACTTTAAATATGTTATCACATTTTTCACATACAAAGAAAAATAAGTCCGCTGCCTCCATGCACGAGCACTTACATAAGAAAAAGCATGCATTAGGTGCAATTACATATGAAAAAGATTTCTGTACACATGTTAAATATGTATGGTGTACATTGAAGTGAGAGCAAAAATTCTAAGGCTATTAGTAATAATAAACTTTAAACAGATGATTGTAAGGACTTTAAAAACATTCTGTTGCCAATTCATGGGCATGTACAATTTTAGGGCTCGACATGTTGGGTATCTATACTCAATGCAACCTCAGCTTTTATAATTAATGAACAAAAATAAGTAATATATTGTGCTTGTGTGCATTAAAATAACTTTCATGTTCTTTACTGAATTTATGCATTTGATGAAACTGTTGCACTAATATTGTGTGACATAAAAATAAAAAATATATATACGGTATTTACATATATTGTAAATAGGGATGAGGTTCAAGTTCTGGTCACCTATGAGTTTAACCCACATTCTAGCTGCTCACAGTTTGAGAAAATGGTGAACTATTTCATTCATCCACAGCCATAGCAAATATTACTAATAGTACACTTTTGCGCCCCTGAACTGTGGTCAGGCAGTTTAAAAGGGCAAATCATGGGGTTCTATTAATGTTCTCCTCCGTAGAAATGGTATATTTCCAGGTGTTCATTGTGTGTTGCAACAGACATGGAGTACTCAGGGCAAATCCACAGAAGGTGTTTATGCTGTTGCTCAAGGCATTGTGCCAAAAATATTTATTTATGGCTAAATGCAGTCACACAAATAGTGTTTTCTACTGCCTAGCAAATTAGGAAGAGATTTTAGTTTTAACAGGGACAGTTAAAAGCTGGAACTGATAGCTGAAAAGTGTTTATTTGAAAGTGTTACAGCAGATTAGGTACAGGTTTTAAGAGTGTTATCAGGGACAATTAAATTCTAGAGGTCATTGCATTGCAAAAAAATTATATTGAGGCATGGTGTGCATTTTTCACACTTCTATAATGCAGTTATGAGACCTTTCAGAGTATTTTTCCTGGAAAATATACTTATTTGTTTCATAACAACAACTTCTTTTCCTGTTTTTTATTTCTTTTATGTAAGGTTTTGAAAAAATAGGGTGTGGTCAAATTTTGAGTAAAAGTGTTATAGGACTGCACAAAGACTACTCACCAAAAAATGTTGGGTTCTTTTTTTGCAAGAAGAAAAATAAACTGATTTTTAATTGAAAATGTGGCTGCTGTTAATATGTGGTCTAGTAAACATCAATGGCTTAAACCACCCTGCCAAGAGGAACTCTGTGTGGAAAGAAGCTCATAACATGGAGCTGATTTATTATTCATCCAAGAAACTCATTTCGATATCAACGCTACTCCCAAATGCTCCCACAAATTATTTCCCCATACCTTTTTTGCCTCTACTTCTGCCAAAAAGAGAGGAGTCTTATTGGTCATAAGGGATTCACTTTCCTTCAACCTCAAGAATAATGTACCCAGAGTGTACATTATCCTCTTATGCCACATCAACTCCCACCCCTACACCCTTGTGAATGTCTATGTTCACAATGTCCACCAACTTTGGTTCCTTAGGAAGCTGTTTAAAAAACTGTAGACTGTACAACATGGCAGTCTCATCATAAGAGGGGACTTCAATGTGGTGCCCAATTCAACCTTGGACACTGCTACATCAGGTAAAAGACTGTGCCCAAATCTTGGTAACATATTGCATGCATCAGAACTCTATGACTTATGGAGATACCACCATGGCAATAAAAGAGATTATTTCTTTTTCTCTCCTAGACATATGTTCTATTCTAGAATTGACTTTTTCCTAGTAGATAAATGGATATTGCAATGGACCATGCTGCCATATCTATTGTCATTGAGCAGACGGAAGCCTGTCCTAGAGTGTCAGTCTGGTGTTGTAACAATGCGATTATACAAAACCCTGTTAACCAACAACAACTCTCTAAACACCTAGAGGAATTCTTCAGTTTAAATGGCTCTACTGCCTCAAACATTTTCTCAAAAAAGTGTCAAAAAGAAATACAAACTCTCACACAGTTTTTGACAATTCCTTTATTAAAAATAAAAAAAAAGTCCCCCGATTGTAGATCCATCATCAATCATGACACTCGCCACACCCCCGGACCTGATAAAAAAAAAGCTCTGCCTGCGACGAAGACTACCGCCATTTGCCTGCTCTGCCATCTGACAGTTCTTAAATAGCTTAGGGGTGGGGCCACCTGGCGACATCACCTGGTGGCACCGCCCCATTTGTGACATCACCAATCCAGCAATGGTTGGTGAAGTCACATGGGGGCGGTGACCGCCCCTAACCTATTTAAGAACTGTCAGACGGCAAAGCAGTTTCTTTTTTTGGGTTCAGCGGTGCGACGTGCATCATAATTGACGATGAATCTACATCGGGGGACATTGTTTTTGTTATTTTTAATAAAGGAGTTGTCAAAAACTGTGTGTCAGTTTGTATTTCTTTTTTTGGTGAATGAGTAGGGGTACAATGTAAATTCACATGTGGGGGCCAGGATCTGGGTGCCCTCTTGTTAAAGGGAGCTTTCAGATTCCGATAAGCATCTTGCCCACAGACTCCCACAACCACCGCCCAGGGTTGAGGGGAAGAGGTCCTTGTTCCCATCAACACAGGGGGAAGGTGCTTTGGGGTGGCAGGGCAGAGACCCCCCTGCTCAAAAGCACCCCTCCTTGTTAAGGGCATGTGGCCTGGTATGGTTTAGGAGGGGGGAGCTCCATCGTCCCCTTCCTTTCCTGGTCTGCCAGAGTGCATGCACAGATAAGAGTATGGTATAGATTGTTTTAATTTTGGTATGGGGTTCTCTTAAAATCCATACCACACTCAAAGGGCCTGGTATGGATTAGGGGGAGCCCCACATAATTTTTTCACATTTTTGTATAGCCGGCAATGTTTTTTTTTTTCATTTAGCTGTCACAAGGAAAGCCCGCTGACAGCTGATGATCATCCATTGCTAAGTACACGGTGGCAGGCTTCCCAGCCTGCTCCTTAACAACCAGCTATTCACTGTGCTCTGTGCCCTGATTGTGCAAAGCCTTGCACTTGACCAGTGGTCAGGTGCATTGCTTCACTCAATCAGGGCCCAAGAATGCGCTGTACAGTGTGCAATGCATTGTCGGGCGCTCAGCAGGCGAACACCTGAATGGGCACTGTTCGGGCCTTGAACCGATGGTCAGCCGGACAGTTTGCTCATCTCAACTGTGAAAGGATACACCTTTATTTTTATTACTCGATTATACACTCACCTGTTGCCTCTCTGTAAAATTCTATGTAATTCTACTAAAGCACCTCACATAGTGTGTCTAGGTTCACACATGATGTGTCTAGGTTCACCTATGCCTACAAGAGGATCCAGCCACCACTAGGAGTTGTAACAAATAAGCTTTACTGTGCTACTTCAGAGAGGGGTGGTTTGTGCCCCCTCTTGGATTGTGGCAGAGATTTATTGGTACCATTCTCTCCTTAGAGAGGTGAGGAGTAAAATATTAATTTAGAAGCCCCCCCTCACTACCAGCACCACCAACCTTACAACTCCTCACCAGCAGCACCTCATCTCTCCTCCTCCTTAAACACCTCCTCTGCCTCTTGCTTCTCCTGCATCACAAGGATGGAGAAAGTAGGTGAAGGGTCTTGCTGGCTCTGAGACACTAGGATGTTTTCCTCTTTCTCCTGCTGCGGTGTCTGCAGTAGCCTGCTATTACACCACAAAGTGTGTGCTCCAGCAGAACACTAGAGTGATCGTGAGCCTCATCAGGACTCACTATTCCAGTCCCCCCCCAGCCTATGTACATGCCTGAATGAGAAATATGTGTTTCCATTATTTGGGTTGTTGTACCTTTAAGGAAGATGAAAAGAAGCACTATAGAGTACTCAGTGATTCTTGCCAATGCAGAGTGAGGGGTTCTTGGGTGGTCTGGTAAGAAGGGAACATGATTTACAATTTTCCCAGGATTGTTAAATCATGAAATGGGACCCAAAATTCAGATACTCAGGGAAATATTGGATGGGAAAAAGCCTCCAGCCCTGACTACAGGGCCAGATTTATATCTCAGAAGCCTATAGGCAGAGAATTCTGAAAGTGTACAGCACACGTGTAGCTACGGCCCAATGTCTGAAATAAAAAGGTTTAAAAAATAAAATTATGTAGACAGTGCCTATTGGGAAATCTACCTTGAATACCAGTCAATCTATCCTAAATCTATCCAATCTATCCTGAATCTCTTAATATGCACGAAGATTCATAAAAGGTGTGCTGTTTATATTTCTATATTCATTTTCCTATTGGACATCGGACATATTTTTCTTAATCAATTCAATTCAACTGCTTCTAATCCCATTGCCCATATTCTTTTCATTGTGTACAATCCTATATCCTACACTAAAAATCCAAACCCACTTTAAATAATCAGCTGCAGAAGTAGGTCACAATATATTGTCCATTAATAGTAAGTTCATAGGTATACAGCACTTTAAAGGGTAACTTCACTTTTGAGGAAAAAAATAGCAAATAAAATAAAAATAATATAGCATATACAATTGTGACACAAGTCATATTGTAATTAAATATTATTAAAAATTAACTTTCCTTTTCAACCTTCAGTGCTGTAATTTTCAGTAAAATGCAATGCAACATGGCTACCTGGCTGTGTTCTATACATAGAATGTGTACAAAACTCCCTCCAGAAACAACATTTCCTGCTTGTGTGATTGGCTCACTGATTTTCCCAGAAGTCTACACTGACTAACAGAGATTTCAGACATTCCCTGCAACAAAAATGTCATTTTTGGTGAGATACTCCCAATAGGAAATCACGTCTAAAGGTATGCAGACCCTCAGATCATTAGAACCCTACAAGTGCAGCAGCTGATTGATAATTATGAAATCGCTCCCATTAGATTCACTTTCCACACAAACACACACACAGTGATTGCTTAACCACTTCAGCCCCGGAAGGATTTACCCCCTTTCTGACCAGAGCACTTTTTACAATTTGGCACTGCATTGCTTTAACTGCTAATTGCACGGTCATGCAATGCTGTACCCAAACGAAATTTTACGTCCTTTTCTTCCCACAAATAGAGCTTTCTTTTGATGGTATTTGATCACCTCTGCCGTTTTTATCTTTTGCGCTATAAACGAAAAAAGACCGAAAAATTTTGAAAATTTTCTAATTTTTGTTATAAAAAAAAATCCAATAAACTCAATTTTAGTCATACATTTAGGCCAAAATGTATTCGGCCACATGTCTTTGGTAAAAAAAAATGTCAATAAGCGTATATTTATTGGTTTGCGCAAAAGTTATAGCGTCTACAAACTAGGGTACATTTTCTGGAATTTACACAGCTTTTAGTTTATGACTGCCTATGTCAATTCTTGAGGTGCTAAAATGGCAGGGCAGTACAAACCTCCCCCCAAATGACCCCATTTTGGAAAGTAGACACCCCAAGGAAATTGCTGAGAGGCATGTTGAACCCATTGAATATTAATTTTTTTTGTCCCAAGTGATTGAATAATGACAAAAAAAAAAAAAAATTTCAAAAAGTTGTTACTAAATTATATATTGCTCACACAGGCCATGAGCATAAGTGGAATTGCACCCCAAAATACATTTAGCTGCTTCTCCTGAGTATGAGGATACCACATGTGTGGGACTTTTTGGGAGCCTAGCCGCGTACGGGGCCCCGAAAACAAAGCACTGCCTTCAGGATTTCTAAGGGCGTAAAGTTTTGATTTCACTCCTCACTACCTATCACAGTTTCGAAGGCCATAAAATGCCAAGATAGCACAACCCCCCCCCCCCCCAAATGACCCCATTTTGGAAAGTAGACACCCCAAGCTATTTGCTCAGAGGCATGGTGAGTATTTTGCAGCTCTCATTTGTTTTTGAAAATGAAGAAAGTCAAGAAAAAAAGTTTTTTTTTCTTTTTTCAAATTTCAAAACTTTGTGACAAAAAGCAAGGTCTGCAAAATACTCACTATACCTCTCAGCAAATAGCTTGGGGTGTCTACTTTCCAAAATAGGGTCAATTGGGGGGGGGGGGTTGTGCCACCTGGGCATTCCATGGCCTCCGAAACTGTGATAGGCAGTGAAGAGTGAAATCAAACATTTACGCCCTTAGAAAGCCTGAAGGCGGTGCTTGGTTTTTGGGGTCCCGTACGTGGCTAGGCTCCCAAAAAGTCTCACACATGTGGTATCCCCGTACTCAGGAGAAGCAACAGAATGTATTTTGGGGTGTAATTTCACATATTCCCATGGCATGTTTGAGCAATATATCATTTAGTGACAACTTTGTGCAAAAAAAAAAAAATTGTCTTTTTCCCGCAACTTGTGTCTCTATATAAAATATTCCATGGACTCGACATGCCTCTCAGCAAATAGCTTGGGGTGTCTACTTTCCAAAATGGGGTCATTTGAGGGGGTTTTGAACTGTCCTGGCATTTTATGCACAACATTTAGAAGCTTATGTTACACATCACCCACTCTTCTAACCACTTGAAGACAAAGCCCTTTCTGACACTTTTTGTTTACATGAAAAAAATTTTTTTTTGCAAGAAAATTACTTTTTTTTTTTAAAAGCAAATGCCCTACAGATTAAAATGGTGGGTGTTTATTTTTTTTTTTCACACAGTATTTGCGTAACGATTTTTCAAACGCTTTTTTTAGAAAAAAAATACACTTTTTAAAATTTTAATGCACTAAAACACACTATATTGCCCAAATGTTTGATAAAATAAAAAAGATGATCTTAGGTCGAGTACATGGATACCAAACATGACATGCTTTAAAATTGCGCAAAACGTGCAGTGGTGACAAACTAAATACATTTTTAAAAGCCTTTACAGGTTACCACTTTAGATTTACAGAGGAGGTCTACTGCTAAAATTATTGCACTTGATCTGACCTTCGTGGTGATACCTCACATGCATGGTGCAATTGCTGTTTACATTTGACGCCAGACCGACACTTGCGTATGCCTTTGCGCGAGAGCAGGGGGGGACAGGGGTGCTTTTTTTTGTTTGTTTTTTTCTTTATTATTTTTTTGCTTTTTTATCTTATTTTTAAACTGTTCCTTTCATTTTTATTTTTTTTTTAATCATTTTTATTGTTATCTCGGGGAATGTAAATATCCCCTATGATAGCAATAGGTAGTGACAGGTACTCTTTTTTGAAAAAACTGGGGTCTGTTAGAGCCTAGATCTCTCCTCTGCCCTCAAAGCAGCTGACCACACCAAAATCGGTGTGATAAAATGCTTTCCCAATTTCCCAATGGCGCTGTTTACATCCGGCGAAATCTAACTCATGAAATGCTCGTAGCTTCTGGTTTCTTAGGCCATAGAGATGCTTGGAGCCACTCTGGTCTCTGATCAGCTCTATGGTCAGCTGGCTGAATCACCGGCTGCATTCTCAGGTTCCCTGTTGGGACAGGAGAGCCAGAGAAAAACATGGAAGACGGTGGGGGGGGATTCCCTACCACTGCTTGTAAAAGCAGTCTAGAGGCTAATTAGCCACTAGGATTGCTTTTACATGAAAGCCGACTGCTGGCTGAAAAGAATGATACCAAGATGATACCTAAACCTGCAGGCATCATTCTGGTATAACCACTCAAAGTCCAGCAACATACCAGTACGTTGCTGGTCCTTGTTGGGCATATATTGTAAACTTTTTTTCATGCAGCCTGTGGGCTGAACGAAAAAAAAGAGATTGATCGGTGGGTATGCCCACCATTAGAATACCTCCCTTCATCATCCCACTTCTAATGATGTGCATACATGCACCGTATATATATGCCGAAGCATGGGGGCATCCTCCCACAAAAGTTAGGAGCAAATCGCTCCTCCGCCCTCTGCTGCCCGCACGCTTTGGCATATATGCTGAAGTATGTAACTGTGGTGGTGAAATCACCTCCGACAGTGCTGGAGTCACGGCTTTATATATCGTGGGAGCAAACGCTGTTGCTGTCAAGATAAATAAATCCGCGCTGCAACTGAATGGTGTACCTGCTAAGCAAATGATGGTTAACAATAAAACAAAGTAACTTTACAGTATAACAGTAAGACTTACCATACCTGCAAAGCAAATACAAAAAAAACATAGTAAAAAATAAAACATGTATCATGGGAGCAAACGCTGTTGCTGTCAAGATAAATAAATTCGCTCTGCAGCTGAATGGCGTACCTGAAAACAAAAAAATGGTTACCAACAAAACACATATCTGAAAAGCAAACATGGTAAAACATAATAACAATAAAACATTACAGAATAGAATACAGTAAAAAGAGCAGAACAATAGAGAAAGAATAGAGAGAGAGAGAGAACAATAAAATAACAACTATTTTTGTTTTTTTTATTTTATATTTTTTTGTGTTTTTATTTTTTTTTATTTTTTTTTTTTTTACACTTTTTTTAGTAACTTTAACTTTTGTAACTGGTACCAGGTTTGGGTCTCTCAAAATGCGATGGCATCTTGGGAGACCCTGTGAAAGTCTGTCCTAGTCTGTGCAATGCTGTACCCTACGCTAATACTCAACTAGTGAATGGTAGTGTTCAAAACATTCACCAATGCATAGACCAGGATTGTCAGGACAGGAGGGACAATAATACCGGGTGTCACGCCTAAATCCGCGATTGCTACAGACATGACATCTTCTTTGGGGGGCACGTTGGGTAGGGGTACTCGAGAGGACATAAGGAAAATGCCTCTCATGCAGCCGGCTTACTGCATTTGGTTGGGGAATGTGAGGTGGAGCATCGTCTGGAAACAGAAGGGCTCTGACGATCTCTTCCTGGAATTTAAGGAAGGATCCAGTCCATCCTGAAGCTCTGTATAGCACATGAGCGTTCAGCAAAGCCAATTGAAATAAATAAACAGACACTTTTTTGTACCAGCGTCTGGCCTTACGGGCAACTAGGTAGGGCGCCAACAACTGGTCGTTGAGGTCCACCCCTCCCATATTTTGGTTATATTCGTGGACACAGAGGGGTTTCTCCACAACACCAGTCGCCGTAGTAATTTGGACCGTCGTGTCTGCATGAAGGGAGGTAAGAACGAAAACATTCTTATTGTTCCTCCACTTCATAGCGAGCAAATTATTACACTGCAAGCAGGCTCTCTCCCCCAGCCTAAGACGGGAATCTACAAGCCGCTGGGGAAAGCCCCGGCGATTAGGTCGCATGGTGCCACATGCTCCAATCTGTTGATCAAAAAGGTGGCACACTCGTGTAATAATTGTCCACGTACAAGTGGTACCCCTTTCCGAATAAGGGTGACACCAAGTCCCACACTATCTTGCCAGCGCTTCCTATGTAGTCAGGGCAGTTTGTCGGCTCTATGTGACTATCCTTGCCCTCGTAAACCATAAATCTACATGTATAGCCTGTGGCCCCGTCACAGAGCTTATACATCTTGACCCCGTTTCTGGCACGCTTGCTGGGAAGGTACTGTTTGAATGACAAGAGGCCAGAAAACTTAATCAGGGACTCATCAACGCAGACAACTTGATGGGGAGTAAACAAGTCTGCAAAATGCTGGTTGAAGTGGTTTACAAGGGGCCGAATTTTGTAGAGCCAATCGTATCCAGGGTCTCCACGAGGACGACAGAGTTCATTGTCATTGAAGTGCATGAACCACAAAATCTGCTCGTATCGTGCCCTGGCCATGGAAGCAGAGAACACGGGCATATGGTAAATTGGGTCAGTGGACCAATATGACCGCAACTCACTTTTTTTATTTATGCTGAGGGAAAGGCCCAGAAAGATCTTAAATTCAGAGACCGTAATTGGTCTCCAATCTCCAGCAAGGGAGGACTGGGGATTAGCGGCGATGTGTTGACCAGCGTATAAATTGCTTTGGTCCACAATAGATCTATAGAGATCTTTGGTGAAAAACAGCGAATAAAAATCCAGTGGCGTAAAATCAACTGTTTCCACCTGAATTCCGGGTTGGCCAGTGAATGGGGGAAGTACGGGTGCTGCAGAAGTGGTGGGTTCCCAATTCGGATTGGCGAATGCAGCAGGAAGGGCACTATGGGCACGACAGGCCTGTGTTCGTCTTCTTGGTGGCAGCAGGACACTACTAGTGCTTGCCACCTCGCCAGCTTAAACTGCACTTATGGGACTCGCCACGTCACCATGTGATACTGCAGTGCTGGATGTACGACCAGAGTGTACTAGGCCGCTGGTGCTTGCCAGTTCACCAGAAGGAATAGTGGCGCTAGTACTTCTCTGCTCCATACGAGGGACCTGCGGTTCTTGCACTTCAAGGACAGAAGAAGATCGGGGTCTGGTACGCTTGACCTTAGCAGGGACCACAACTCCGTCGTCAGAGCTATCTGTCATGGAGCTGCTGTCCTCTACAGGATCGTATCCTGAGCCTGAATCTGACAGATGATAAATCTATCGGGAAAATGGCTGGTGTTGGCGCTTCAATCATCACGGCACCATAGTTGTTATGGTGTCAGGATGATTGAAGTGCATTATTACTATTATTACATTTTTATAAAAAATTAAATAGTTTAACTCACCATAATGCAGAATCAGTGGGAGCCCCGAGTGTGTCACTTGTCACGTCACCTGTCACCAGATGCAGATTGTCACTTGCCACATCGCCTGCCACCATATGCGGATTGTCACTTGCCACGTCACTTGCCACATCACCTGTCACCAGATGCAGATTGTCACTTGCCACGTCGCCTGCCACCAAATGCGGATTGTCACTTGCCACCTCACCTGTCACCAGATGCAGATTGTCACTTGCCACATCACCTGTCACCAGATGCAGATTGTCACTTGCCATGTTGCCTGCCACCAAATGAGGATTGGCACTTGCCACGTCACTTGCCATGTCACTTGCCACGTCGCCTGTCACCAGATGCAGATTGTCACTTGCCACATCGCCTGCCACCAAATGCGGATTGTCACTTGCCATGTCACCTGCCACATGTTGCGCATTGACAGTCACTTGCTGTGTCACTTTCCTGCTAAGGTGGTCTCTTGTGTCCCAGAGTCAGGCAGCAGATTACCAGTCAGGCAGCAGAGAGATGATGTAATCTCTCTGCTGCTGTGGCTGCCTGCACGGTGAGGGGGGAACTGCAGGGATGCAGGGCAGTCGCCGGGCAGTGAGAGGTGATATCTCTCTGCTCCCTGATTGGCCAGCAGCCCGCTCACACATCGAAAAATGAAAAATGGTAACAACTACCTACTCGCGCATATGGAATATGAAATAGATTAATTGGGGAGCAGCACGTTATAACAATAATGAAAAAGCAAAAAATAATTAAAAAGTTAATTACAAACCGCGCTCCTTTTAAAGTGCATGTGCAAAATCACTCTATTGTGAAAACAGAATCATGAAAATGGTGAAATAATGTCAGTAATAATATCTACCAGCTGAGTGAAACATTAAATCATCATAGTGAAAAATTAATAAATAAATTACTAAATAGTGAAAATAATCAAAATGTACGAGGTGAAAAATTGAAAGGAAAAAGTCCAAAAATAGTTTCCAAAATATCAATGTGTTCGAAAAATATTTCAAACTATAATGAATCAATCATAAATCAAAATGTTCAAATAATGGTAAAACAGAACTTCTGAGTAAGTTAAGCTTCTGAGCAGATCTTCCTTGGGTTCAGCAGAGCATAACAGTATTCAGTCACCATCACCAGCCACACAGCCTACTCACCAGATGGAAGTGACTCCCATGACAGGAGTCAAACACGCTTTGAGGACAACCAACGGAGCTTCTTACAGTCATAGCTATGTGCAAATGCTGGAGCTCAGGTGCTGGAACTCAGGTGTCTTGATTAACGCTGAGGCTACTTGGATGCATGCAACCGGACTTCCCAAGATGGGTCACAAAGACCATGGATGTCAAGAATGTGGAAAAAATGGATAAAAAACTCCCATGGTGAAGTAAGCCAAAATATTTAATAAGCTAAAAACAGGCTTAAAACCACATTACCCACATATGGGTTCATGCAGGCAAACAAGCAAACAAAAAAGCACGTTACGAGCGGAAGTGGCGTATCGCGTTCGTTTGTGTCCGACCGGTTTCGTCAGTGCGTTCTGACGTCAGGGAAGTGAAGTGTCAGTGAAGTGTCGGAGCTGGGTCAGCAGGTAAATAGATATCGGGCATGAGTTTTTGCCAGTCCTTCAGCAGTTTAAATCCGACTTCAGGTGAGTGAATAGTAAAGATTTCACCCTGCTGAAAGATGATAAATTTCATTGTATAGCCCCATTTCTAAAGTATTTTGTAATTTCTGAGTGCCTTAGCAACCGAAAGACTTCAGGATTTGGATGCTTGCAGGTGAGAGATCTGTGAACAGAGTAAAGCCCTATACACACGATCAGACTTTCCGATGGGAAATGTTCGATGACAGGCTGTTGTCTGTAAATCCGACCGTGTGTATGCTCCATCGGACAATTGTTGTCGGACTATCCGCCAACAACTGTTGGCTAGCAGGTTTTCAAATTTTCCTCAAACAAATGTGTGTTGTCAGATTTTCCGAGTGTGTGTACACAAGTCTGTCAGACAAAAGTCCAAAGTACAAACACGCATGCTCGTAAGCAAGGCGAAGCCAGAGGCGGTCAGTCTTGTAAACTAGCGTTCGTAATGGAGAATTAACATTCGTGACATGGCAAATTATGAAGTCTCCAAATGCAGTGCACAATTCTCTTCTTCTTTAATGGGATAATAATGAAGCTGCTTTTCTGGTCATACTGATGGAGTTATTGCAAACAAAATTTTCGAATGCTTTTTTTCTAGTGATATCAAAAATAATATTATTATGCTTTTTTTGTTTTATTTGGGCAAGTTACCACAACACCTGTAGTTTTTAAGATCAAAGATACAACTATGTTGGTGTCCCTTGTCAATTTTACATTGTATTTTTTTAAATGTAACTGCCTACTCCCAAACTGTCATTTGAAGTAAAACACATAGCCAAGTATTATTCTCCACAATTTTTTTTATTGTGCATTAAAAAAATAAAACAAATAAAATTAGACATGCTATCTGCCAATAGATCTTAACCAAAAAGTGCATTATATGCATCCAAAAAGATAGAAAATATACCAAATCAAATCATTATTCAACCAAAAAAAAATGTCAAAGCAATAACTCCAAGGCCAATAATAAATAACACTTTTTTGGTTTTGGGAGGCAATGCACTCTGTCAGTTATCAGCTCATAACCTTTAGCCTCAGGTAACAACTCAGACAATAGTTGGCCTAGGAAATCCAGGAGTAAAATTTGTGTTACAGTTTCAGATATGCCCCTGAAAATTATGTAATTGTATCTTGATCTATCCTTAAGGTCAATGACTTTGACTTAACATTCCGCAAGTCAGAGCTCTGATTTGTGTGCTGTTACACTTGTATGTAAGATATAATATAATGCATACAGTAATTATGTTAATGTTCATATTACTGTAAAATTACTGCCATCTTGTGGTTATTTTTATTATTGCACCATTTTTTCCTGTCTTTCTGCTGTGTTCCTGCCCAATTTGTGATGTATTTCCTGTTTCTTCACATTGTCTTGAGGGGATGAAGATGGCCACTTCTGTCTGTCATGCTATCTGCTTGCATCCGTCTGCTATACCTGAGGCTTTTAATAAATATCTTCGCTGATGAGAAAAATGTGTTTGGAGAGTTCAGCTATCTGATAAAACTGTCCACTGTGATTATATCTGCTTAAACAGGCCAGGCATAGAGGTCTCAGCAAGGGATAAGTCACTATCACAGCAGTTGGAGTCAGAATAATCTTTGAGGGAATTAATCATTTCGTTATGAGTGACATAGAGCTTACCCAGATTATTTTCTATATGAGAAACTCTTAAATCCAATGCTTGAATAGAACTATAAATTTTCATTACCATGTTGGTTATAGCAACATGGGGTACATTTCTTAAGGTTATCAACATGTCCTTCATATTAGACAAAAAGGCAGGCTGTGTATAAAATGCATAAGCTGGAAAATCCTCTAATGCCGAATACACACAACTGGGCTTTCCATCAGAATAGACTCCGATGGTCTTTCTGACGGAGTTCCGACAGAGTTCCGCTGAAACGGACTTGCCTTCACACCATCACACCAAAGTCCGTTCATTTAGAACGCGGTGACATACACCAAGTACGACGGGACTATAAAAGGTAAGTTCAATAGTCATCGCGCCACCCTTTGGGCCCCTTCTGCTAATTTTGTGTTTATCTCGTGTTAGTAGAAGTTTGGTGAGAGACAATTCGTGCTTTTCAGACTCGTGTTTTTTCAGATCGTTTAACTGCTGTTCAGTTTGTGCTTGCGGGGTTTGTATCTGCTTTTTAGTGCTTGTAGTCAGTTTGCATTTGTTCATTCAGTGAGTTCTTGTCCGCTCGTGGCTGATTTCCAGCTCACTCTTCACAGGCCTTGCTGTTCTTCAGTGCGTTCTGTTAGTACATTCTGACCAGCCGACCATTTTGAAGCCATGTTGCGGGTACATAATCATCGTAGAGTTCGTGCTATGCTGGGGCTTGGTGTTGGAGTTCATTCTTTGACCCAAGTCCAGTCCATGAACAGGGTGGGGAGAAGTTCATGGACCAAGAATTGATTACTCAAGAGTGACCAATTCTCTCACATGCCTTTGCTTCATGGGATCTGTGAGAATAATCCTGACGATTTCAGGAACTTTCTCAGGATGACGGACCCCATTTTTCACCATTTGTTGGCTTTGCTGACCCCTTATAGCAGCAGGCAGGATACCTACATGAGGCAAGCCATCACTCCGGAGCAGAGGCTAGTCGCCACATTGCGTTACTTGGCGACAGGGAGAAGTCTGCAGGACCTCAAGTTCTCGACAAGCATCTCCCCCCAGGCTCTGGGGATCATTATCCCAGAGACCTGTTCTGCCATCATCCAGGTCCTGCAGAAGGACTATATTAAGGTAAGATGTATCCTTTATCACATTCTATGTATTTAATGTTTGCTAATGTATTGTATTTCTTTCATCAATCCATAATTACCATGATTGTAATATGCTGTGAATGTTCCCTTTGTCCTCATGCATGCTGTAATCTTTTAATGCTCCTTTTTTGTCCTTCATGCATATTTGCCTTCACTAACCTCCCCAGCATGCTATCCTGGGTCCATACACACCTAGTCTAGTCACTTAACAATGTATTTTGTCAGCTCCATTGTAGTGCTTACCATAAACACCCCCTTAAAATGTGTCCAAATGGTATATGTGTCCTTAAATAATTTATAAGCCCCCCTTAAAATGTGTCCAAATGGTATGTCTGTCCTTAAATTAATTTATAAGCCCCCCCTTAAAATCTGCCCAAAAGGTATGTGTGTCCTTAAATTAATTTATAAGCCCCCCCCCTTAAATGTTATCAATGGGCCATCAGAGGGGGTGAGGAATCTGATAAGTGGGTCTTATATTTTAGTCTTTAAATAATACTTAAAATAAATGTTATACTGATGCGGATAACGTGGAAGGACTCCCCTTTGTCTTCATTGCAGATGGAGCCTTCGGTCTGGGCGAGTACCTGATGAGGCCATTCTCCCAAAGGACCCTCCCCCTGGAGAGGAGGGTTTTTAACTACCGGCTGGCCAGAGCGAGAAGAGTTGTTGAGAATGCCTTCGGGATAATGGCCAGCCGGTTCCATCTGTTTCTGACAGCAATCCATATGGCGGACTACAAACTCAATAATATCATACTATCATGCTGCATCCTGCACAATTTTTTAAGAAAACATTCTACAAATTATATTGCCTCAGTTGGGCCTGAGGCCGGACTTATTTCAGAGAATCCTCTGATGGGCCTGGATACTGGCAGTACTGGCTTGGCCTCCCAAAGCGCCCGTTAAGTTAGGGAGAAATATGTTAATTTTTTTACGGGTACGGTTGCCATTGCAATGCCAGACATGTCTATTTTTTAGTAATAAAAAAATAAACATTGATCATGTTCTTCATTTCCTGCTGCATGATGTCCATGCGATTGCGCATTGCATCGATCTCCCCATTTCAGGCCATGATCTTGGCAATGAGTGTTTGGGCGCTGGCACTTGGTGGTTCTGCCACTTCCCCTTCCACAACCAGCACATCACCTAAAATTGATGAAAAAACATGTATTTAGAAATATGCAGGCATACATAGATTACCTGAAGCTGGGGTGTCAGGCACTCACCTGGTGGGGTGCCCATGTCACCCAATTCCTCCACCTCTCCTTCCTTCACATCCTCGGGGGGGTGGGGCTTACTTCCCACTCAGGCTGGTGAGGTCTGAGTCTTTTCTCCCCTATGAGAATGAAACAAAAGGTATACTTAGCACACAGATATTTGAGTCCAGAAATAGGAATATGAAACATTGCTTTTAAGTGGTGTACAATTGTCTATTTGAGAAGAGATCCAAGTTGAAGACATGATTAAAAATCCCTTTTAACCAAACTGCAATACTTACCTTTTTTGGCCAAGTTTCACAGATGGAGACACCCCAAGTATCCACTGGAGCACCTGTGTGGGTTACCCTAAAAAATGTGCTCTGGTGTCCCACACTAGTGCTCCTGAGTCCATATGTGTAAACACTAGGGATGAGCTTCGTGTTCGAGTCGAACCCATGTTCGACTCGAACATCGGCTGTTCGATCGTTCGCCGAATTGCGAACGATATGGGCCGTTCGCGCCAAATTCGTGTGGCGCGTCACGGCCCATAATTCACTGCGGCATTGCAGTGCATTGCTTGCTGATGATTGGCCAAGCATGCACTATGACCTGCATGCTTGGCCAATCACAGCGCCGCCTTAACAGAGAGCCATAATTGGCCAAAGCCAAGGAGGCTTTGGCCAATTATGGCTCAGGGGATTTAGTACACGCCCCACACTATATAAGGCCGCCTGCACGGCGGCCCTGTGCAGTGTGTTCCGGTGTGCTTAGAGAGAGAGAGAGACAGTGTCATTTCATTTGAGTTAGCTAGATTAGGCAGGACAGTCAGTCAGTTAGCTGCACTTAAAGTGTATTGTGTATATATATGCATCCCAGGTGTTGCATATATATATATATATATATATACACACTGTATTCAGTTTAGCTAGATCCGTTCCTGTTATCTTCTAGACTATTTACATTTAGTGCAGTGCGTCCTGCTCACAGTGTTCAGCTAGATCCGTTCCTGTTATATTCCTACTGACAGGCAGGCTTGTCTTGTTACAGTATTTTGAAGAAAATGACTGGTGTTCTTTTGATCCTATTAGTACCACAGTCAGGCAGCTAGACTATTTACATTTAGTGAAGTGCGTCCTGCTCACAGTGTTCAGCTAGATCCGTTCCTGTTATCTTCTTACTGACAGGCAGGCTTGTCTTGTTACAGTATTTTAAAGAAAATTACTGGTGTTCTTTTGATCCTATTAGTACCACAGTCAGGCAGCTAGACTATTTACAGTTAGTGCAGTGCGTCCTGCTCACAGTGTTCTGCTAAACCTACAAGTTAGTGGGGTGCGTCCTGCTCACAGTGTTCAGCTAAACCTACAAGTTAGTGGGGTGCGTCCACCTCACAGTGTTCAGCTAAACCTACAAGCTAGTGGGGTGCGTCCTGCTCACAGTGTTCAGCTAGATCCGTTCCTGTTATCTTCTTACTGACAGGCAGGCTTGTCTTGTTACAGTAAATACAGCTACCTGAAGAAAATTGCTGGTGTTCTTTTGACCCTATTAGTACCACAGTCAGGCAGCTAGACTATTTACAGTTAGTGCAGTGCGTCCTGCTCACAGTGTTCTGCTAAACCTACAAGTTAGTGGGGTGCCTCCTGCTCACAGTGTTCAGCTAAACCTACAAGTTAGTGGGGTGCGTCCACCTCACAGTGTTCAGCTAAACCTACAAGCTAGTGGGGTGCGTCCTGCTCACAGTGTTCAGTTAGATCTGTTTCTGTTATCTTCTTACTGACAGGCAGGCTTGTCTTGTTACAGTAAATACAGCTACCTGAAGAAAATTGCTGGTGTTCTTTTGATCCTATTAGTACCACAGTCAGGCAGCTAGACTATTTACAGTTAGTGCAGTGCGTCCTGCTCACAGTGTTCTGCTAAACCTACAAGTTAGTGGGGTGCGTCATGCTCACAGTGTTCAGCTAAACCTACAAGTTAGTGGGGTGCGTCCACCTCACAGTGTTCAGCTAAACCTACAAGCTAGTGGGGTGCGTCCTGCTCACAGTGTTCAGCTAGATCCGTTCCTGTTATCTTCTTACTGACAGGCAGGCTTGTCTTGTTACAGTATTTTAAAGAAAATTGCTGGTGTTCTTTTGATCCTATTAGTACCACAGTCAGGCAGCTAGACTATTTACAGTTAGTGCAGTGCGTCCTGCTCACAGTGTTCTGCTAAACCTACAAGTTAGTGGGGTGCGCCCTGCTCACAGTGTTCAGCTAAACCTACAAGTTAGTGGGGTGCGCCCACCTCACAGTGTTCAGCTAAAGCTACCTGTAGAAGGTTGGTGGTGTTCTCATACTACAGGCAGGCAGTTGATTTTGCTAGCTGCAGTATCAGTACATATATATATATATCCCAGCTTAGTGCAGCTACAGGCCATTAGTATGTCTGGAAGGCCAAGAAGGAGAGGCAGACAGTCACAAGCCAATAAGAGAGGGCAAGCAGGCTCTGTGTCTAGTGCTGGTCGTGGAGACGGTGCATCCTCATCAGCACGTGGCCATGGGACACGCTTGGCCTTTTTTTCGGCAGCTGGCCATGTTGAGCCGCAACATGCGGAAGACTTGGTCGAGTGGATGACCAAGCCGTCCTCATCCTCCTCATCCTCTCTCACCCATGCCCAGGGTACTTTGTCTGGCAAAGCAGCGGCCTCTTCCCTTGGCTCAATGTCATCAGTGACTCCTTCCCTAGCCCCACCATGTCCTCCTGAGGAGTCCCTCGAACTGTTTGACCACAGTGTTGGGTACATGCTCCAGGAGGATGCCCAGCGTTTGGAAGGCTCTGATGATGATACTGAGCTCGATGAAGGCAGTAACACGAGCACGGACAGAGGGGGTGCCCAAGAAGGACAGCAATCTGGCAGTCATGCTCCCCCTGCTGCAGCATACTGCCAGGTTTGCTCCAGTGATGAGGAGGGGATGATGAGGTCACTGACTCAACGTGGGTGCCTGATAGGAGAGAGGAGGAGGAGGAGGAGGAGGAGGAGGAGGAGGCGGCACATCACCAATGAGGCAGGATGCCCTCCAGGGGCCAACCTAAGGGCAGCACATTGACTGCATCACACCCCAAAGCTCCACATGTGCAGGGCGCTGCAGTCTCTGCGCGTTATTCAAAAAGTTCTTTGGTGTGGGCCTTTTTTGAGACGAGTGCATCAGATCGCACCGCTGCTATTTGCAACATATGTCTCAAGCGTATCTCGCGTGGCCAAAACATCTCCCGCTTGGGTACCACATGCTTGACCAGACATATGTTGACCTGCCATGCAGTTCGTTGGCAAGCGTATCTAAAAGACCCACACCAAAGAACAAAGAGGACCTCTGCTTGCTCCTCATCAGCTGAGATTTCCAACCCCACTAGACCTTCAGTCCTCTCTGAGACCTGCACTGAGAGGAATGAAGGTGTAGAATTAGGTGTGTCACAGCCACGTACTTGTGGGCAATCTGATTTTGGTACACCGACGTCAGATTGTACCAGGCAAATTTCCCTGCCCCAGCTGCTACACCGCCGAAAGAAGTTTGCTCCCAGCCATCCACATGCCCAACGGTTGAATGCTAGCTTGGCAAAATTGCTAACACTTCAACTGCTGCCTTTTCAGTTGGTAGACTCTGCCCCCTTCCGTGAGTTTGTGGAATGTGCGGTTCCTCAGTGGCAGGTACCCAAACGCCATTTTTTCTCACGGAAGGCAATTCCAGCTCTCTACCAGCATGTGGAAGGCAATGTCCATGCCTCGCTGGACAGGGCGGTCAGCGGTAAGGTGCATATTACCGCTGACTCATGGTCCAGCAGGCATGGACAGGGACGTTACCTAAGTTTCACGGCACATTGGGTGACTCTGCTGGCAGCTGGGAAGGATGCAGGACAAGGTGCAGTAGTGTTGGAGGTTGTTCCGCCACCACGCCTCCAAAATGCTAATGATTGTGACACACCTCTCTCCTCCACCCCCTCCTCTTCTTCTTCCTCCATGGCCTCTTCCTCGGAACCAGCGGTGCTCCGTAGTCGTTCAAGGGGCTACGCAAGTACGCAGGCCAAAAGATGCCATGCGGTGCTTGAGCTGGTGTGCTTGGGGGACAGGAGCCACACTGGGGCAGAGGTTCTGTCAGCTCTGCAGGGGCAGGTTCAGAGGTGGTTGATGCCACGCCAACTTAAGGCAGGAATGGTGGTTTGCGACAATGGCACCAACCTCCTCTCTGCCCTCCGACAGGGACAAATGACCCATGTGCCCTGTTTGGCTCACGTCCTTAACTTGGTGGTGCAGCGGTTCTTGGGCAGGTACCCGGGCTTACAGGATGTCCTGAGGCAGGCCAGGAAAGTCTGTGTGCATTTCCGCCGGTCATATAATGCCAGTGCTCGGTAGACGGACCTCCAAAAGGAGTTTAACCTGCCCAAGAACTGCCTAATCTGTGACATGCCCACCAGGTGGAACTCAACGTTGGCCATGCTGCAGCGGCTGCACACGCAGCAGAGGGCCATCAATGAGTACCTGTGCGACTATGGCACCAGGACAGGGTCAGGGGAGCTTGGTTTTTTTCCCCACACCAGTGGGCCATGATCAGGGATGCATGCACTGTCCTGTCACCATTTGAGGAGGCCACGAGGATGGTGAGCAGTGACAGTGCATGCATCAGTGACACTGTCCCCCTTGTCCACCTGTTGGAGCACACGCTGCGTGGAATAATGGACAGGGCACTTGAGGCAGAACAGAGGCAGGAAGAGGAGGACTTCCTTAGCTCTCAAGGCCCCCTTTATCCAGACAGTGTTCCTGCGTGCCCGCCGATCACACAGGAAGAGGACGAGGAGGAAGAGGAGGAGGAGGAGGAGGAAGATTGTGTCAGTATGGAGGTGGAGCCTGGCACTCAGCATCAGCAGCAGTCTTTAAGGGATCAGTCCCAAGAAACACATGGACTTGTACGTGGCTGGGAGGAGGTGGCTGCGGACCATGTCGTCCTTAGTGACCCAGAGGACTCCGGACCGAATGCCTCAGCAAACCTACGCTGCATGGCCTCCCTGATCCTGCAAAGCCTGCGTAAGGATCCTCGTATTCGTGGTATCAAGGAGAAGGACCAATACTGGCTGGCAACCCTCCTTGATCCACGTTACAAGGGTAAGGTTGCGGACCTTATCTTGCCATCGCAGAGGGAGCAGAGGATGAAACATCTTCGGGAGGCCTTGCAGAAAGGTCTGTGCAACGCGTTCCCAGAGACTGGGAGGTTACAAACTCCTGTTTCTGGACAACGTGTTGCTGAGGCTTCGGTCAGTCAAAGAAGGAGCGGTGGAGAAGGTGGCCGTCTGACCGATGCGTTCAGACAATTTTTTGGTCCGCAGCCCCAAGGTATGATCGGTTCCAGCAACCATCACCAGCGTCTGTTTTACATGGTGCAGGAATACCTAGGGGCAAGATCAGACTTGGACACCTTTCCCACCGAAAATCCTCTGGGTTACTGGGTCTTGAGGATGGATCACTGGCCAGAGCTTGCACAGTATGCAATTGAGCTACTGGCCTGTCCTGCATCCAGCGTTCTTTCGGAATGCACATTCAGTGCTGCTGGAGGCGTGGTAACCGATCACAGGGTGCGTCTGTCCACTGACTCGGTCGATCGACTGACCTTCATAAAAATGAATGAGTCTTGGATCACCACCAGCTACCAAGCACCTGATGCTGATGTAACCGAATAATTTTTTTTGAAATCTCAGATCCCTTCAAAGACTGCCTATGCTGATGCTGAGTGACTATCCCTGAGTAATTATCATCTTCCTCCTCAATCATCACGCTGATAGCTTGTAAGAACATTTTTGGTTCTGGGTGCCACCACCAGTGCCTAAGGCACAATTTTTCAGCCCCTGTTTAACTGGGACGTGTAATTACAATTTTTGATGTAATACTTTGCAGCAGGGCTCGTTCCTGCATTCCAACTAGAGTGTCTGTGAGGGGTTGCAGTGTTGTGGCACCAGCACCAGTGCCTAAGGTCTAATTTTTCAGCTCCTGTTCAACAGGGGCATGTAATTACAATTCTTGATCTAATATTTCACAGCAGAGCCCTGTGAGGGCTTACAGTGTTGTGGCCACAGCAACACCTAAGGCCCAAATTTCTGCTGAGTATATAGGGCAGGACCCTACTTTCAAACAACTAACTTACAAACGACTCCTACTTGCAAACGGAAGGAGACAACAGGAAGTGAAATCTACCCCTAGGAAGGGAAATTCTCTCCTGTAAGAGTTAATATGGGAAAAACATTTCTCCTTTCCACTGATGCTTTCCAATCCATTGGGACAAAAAGTGAGGTGAAATCTTCTGAAGAGGAGGAAAGACAGCAAAACAAAACAAATGTCACAGGGGTGATAACCCTTCCCTATATTTTCCAAAAAGCTTAAAAAAGATTTTTTGGCTGGAGCTAAACACGTTAAAAATGTACCCGTTCAAAATTACAAAGAGATTCTACTTAACAACAAACCTACAGTCTGTATACTGCTGTTCAGAGTATACAGGGCCTGGTGGCCCCACACCTTTCCTTATTTTAATTTGGGTGCGGGGTTCCCCTTAATATCCATACAAGACCCAAAGGGCCTGGTAATGGACTGGGGGGTACCCATGCCGTTTGTCTCACTGATTTTCATCCATATTGCCAGGACCCGACATTACATTAAACCCGCAAGCAGTTTTAAATGAGATTTTTTCCTTTAAAAATGACATTTGGTGCAGGGACTGTTCTAAACACGGGAAACACGCGTCACTTTACAGGCATACTATAGACACCCCTCAGGTACGATATTTAAAGGAATATTTCACTTTTTTTTTTACTTTAAGCATCATTAAAATCACTGCTCCCGAAAAAACGGCAGTTTTTAAAAGTTTTTTTTGCATTGATACATGTCCCCTGGGGTAGGACCCGGGTCCCCAAACCCTTTTTAGGACAATACCATGCAAATTAGCCTTTAAAATGAGCACTTTTGATTTCGAACGTTCGAGTCCCATAGACATCAATGGGGTTCTAACGTTCGTGCGAACTTTCGGTCCGTTCGCAGGTTCTGGTGCGAACCGAACCGGGGGGTGTTCGGCTCATCCCTAGTAAACACCTGCTGAGTGTCCTCTCTTTACATTCTACTGAATCAAGTTTGCAATTCATTCAAGTTTCAAAGACATCTAGACAACAATGTCCTAAACGTCTTTTAATAAGACAAATTAGCAAGACCAAAATGTAGTTAAAAATCTGTATCAACTAAATGCATCATATATATTTTCAAACAATGTTTCCTACTAACGATGTTTCCTACTAACGATATTTTCTACTAACGATGTTTCCTACAAACGATTACTGTGTCCATGAACATGAAAGTAGCCATTTAAAATGGTAAAGAAAAGCACATGGAGCAGCATGCAAGTTAATAATCATAATAGGAACACACGATAAGTACTTACTTTTTTGAAGCACCTTCTTTATTCTTTCATACTGATCCTGCTCCGTCAGTTTAAGGTCGTACCAGCATTTCCTTAATTGGTCTTTGGAGCGTTGTACCCCAAAATTCTGCTGCAGAGTCTTCACAACTTTTGTCATGATTTTGGCCTTGCGCAAATTCGGCTGGGTGTACAGTCCATGCTTCCCATCATAGTCGTTCCTCGCAAGATGTCCACCATCTCCACCATTTCTTCAAAGGCCATATTGGAGGCCTTAAATCTCCTCTTCATTGATCGGGACGTTTCGGGCTTCGGGCTTTCCTCGTTACTGGAAGAATTATCAATCACCTGCTGTGTCTCCGCCATGTTGCCCCTACTGCGCACCATAGAGAGAAGGGGCGGGGAATATTTGTGAAAAAGAACGTCAAGGGCAGGCGACGCGGGCAAAGTTTCACGCATACGCAGTGTATACAAAGCTAACAGGCGCGTGTCGTACATACTCTTTGTTATGTGCACAGAACGTACGTAACGGAAGTTGTGAGCGTCCGTAACTAAGGTAATTTTGAACATCAGTGGCCTATACTGCTTAAAGATTGTGAGCCTATATTGGGATAAGATTATGAGAGTTTAGGCTGACATCAGTGTTTTTGTCTTGTGTATTGTCTTACAGAAAAAAATAATAAGTTTTAAGGACCCAGAATTTCTGTCCAGATTTATTGACAAGTACAGGGAAATGAGGAATCTGTGGGAGGTCAAACACAGTTCATATTACAATAAACAAGTAAGGAAGGCAACGCTGGAGAAACTTCTGGGATTTGTGAAGACTTGGATCCCAGAAGCAGACATGAAGTTTTTGGAACTTAAAATTGGGATCTTGAGGAACATGTATAGGAAGGAGCAAAAAAAGATCCAGGCTTCCCTGAGATCAGGAGCATCAGCAGATGACGTATATGTACCCAAGCTGTGGTACTTCCAAAAACGGCGGTTTCTGGACAACTAGACTGAAGCCAAGGAATCTCTTTCGACCTTCCCTGCAGCCTTCCCTGCAGCCTTTCCTCCACCCTTCCCTCCACCCCAGCAGAGGCTGATGAGGAACAACCTGGGCCTTCCATCCTGGAAGAAGCGGATGCACCCAGCTGGAACCAGGTATATTATTTTTCAACATATTTATTGCCCTAATATTAATGATGTTAACTAGATGTTATAATTGATTACCTATGTAGCGCTGGTAGATTTCTAATCTACCGCCGATAGGTACATTTAGTGGGTTATCTGTTCATACATAGTCAGATTTGCCTCTGTTCCAGCTCAGCTGAGTTGCATGTAATTTCGCACTGTGCCTGTGGGTGTCGTTGTTACTATGGGCCAGTGTTGGAAAGGCAACATGTCGAAGTGTATGAGTGCTCCTCTGTCCCGAGGATAACTCGGTGGAGGTGGTCCTCCGAGTTTTTATGGGACAGACGCCATGTTTTGAGGTCGTTTTTCCGTCCACCTGCTGGCCCTCCTGGCTGACAGGTATGCGCTGAGAGTACTACCTCGTGGTCCTCCGATCGTGAGGCCCACATTGCTGTGGCATGTGGGTGGGCCCAGAAGCCTGTCTGGGGCCTACCACAGCAGCAGAGGAATGGTCCTGGGCTGTCTATCCTGTGTGAAGAATTGAGAAGATCCCAGGGGAGGACCCGTCATGGAAGGATCATGCAGAGTGCTGGTCTGGAGAGGGGCCTGGTGACTCAGTTGGAGGACGTATCCTAAAGTAATCCTACCGCATAGTACTGACAGGTTGGCTTAAAGATTCTAGTACTGTGTTTGCTATTCACCGTAAACCATTACATCCTGTGGCAGAGGATCGTACGGGTTTTGTTCCAATCAACTAACTAAACAAATGAAAGTGCAGTGCAAACTGTTAAAAGCATTAAATAAAAGCATTAAATAAAAAGTCCATCTAGTAAGACATATATTAAATTCTTCTTGGCACAAACAGACTGGTCCCCTTTTCCTGCGTCTCAGATGTCATATACAAAATCGTATGGGTACGCTTACCGGGAAGGATGGACCCCTTAATTACAGGGGGTCAGACACGCCTGGATGAATATCTGATGGGCAGCTGCCTTAGATCTCGTCTGCGGTGGTCGGTCAAACAGTATATCTGAAGTGAAGCCGTAACCTGGGAACTCATCATATGTATCTTCACTGCGCAAATCCTGCATCCTCAGATCAGATCTGACCATTCCTATCACTGACTGACCAATGATTTGTTCCAATCAAGTCTGTGGCAGAGACTTTTGTTCATGCTGCATACTGGCTGCTAGGTTGGTGAGAGAAACCTATCCAGGTGGGCAAAGATTTAATTCTACAGAGAGAGTGTAATCGGCTACAAGCTTTGAATTCCTAAAGTTACATTAAGAACGTTAAGAAAAGGTATTTGAGCTCCCCTGCAGCTTTCCTTCTACCTCTTTCCTGCTACTTCCTACAGCTCAAGTTTATTAAAGCATTGGAAAAGATACTCAAGTGTCCGGTGCCTGCATTGTATGATGGTAAACTCAACGGGACCCTAGACCTGGTTCTGGTGAAATAAGGGTAGCGAAGGTGACGGTAACAGCCCGCTTTAAACCAGCAGCTCCACCAAGAGTTATTGCTACACCTATTAAGGATTTTATCCAAAAAATGATGTATACATATCAATTGACAGTAGTGGCCAAAAATGTTTGTGACCAGCTTGAAAAATGCTGGGGTCAGAATGATAGTCTTTTATATGTATTAACATTGAATTTGCAAGTCATGATCTGAAAATTGTTTGTGATTGATGAACCAAAAATTAAAACTATGTCCCTTTTTTATACACAGGATGAGCTCAGCCAGGAGGAGGGTCTGGAAAGTGGCAGGCAGGAGGAGGCCATGCCCAGTGACAGCCAGGAGGTGGCTGGGCCCAGTAGGAGCCTCACCCAATCCCAGGTGCCTCCCCTCTGCCTTCCAACAAAAAGGCCCAGGAAGGGGACGGTGATGGAGGAAGCAGCACTGGGCCTCATTAGGGAAGCAATGGATGTCCTCAGTCGCCCCCCGACGCTGAAGAGGCCTATGGCTGCTATCTAGCCACCAGGTTGCTAGAACTGGAGAAGGGCCAATGCCTCCTCTGTGAGGGACTTTTTGCTGAGGCCCTTCAGAAGGGGCTGAGGGACCAGATAACTGAGAACCGCCACATATATGATCTCACCCATCCTCCTCCTCCTGCCATAAGTCCACCACCAGAGCCACAGCCTCCAAGGAAGGCTGCAGGGAAGGCTGCAGGGCAGTGTGGAGGGAAGGCTGCAGCGAAGAGAAGAAAGTGATGGCCTGGGTTTAGTCTGGTCTGACAGAAGACGCAGGCTGGTATAGTACCACAGCCTGGGGACATATATGTCATCTCCTGCTGGTCCTGATCTCTGGGATTCCTGAACCAGATTGGGCTCCCTTTTATATGGACTCCTCAAGATCCCAGTTTTTTTTCCACAGACTTGATGTGTGCCCTGGAGCCAAAAGGCTTCACAAATTCCAAAAGTTTCTCCAGCGTTGCCTTCATCTTTATTTTTTAACCCAGAATAAATGGATATTTTATTTTCTGAAAATACTCGCTTATGTGTTTTTATTCAAATACATTTCTAAAAGACAATGGGGGTTATTTCTTAAAGGCAGATCCATTTTGCACTCCAAGTGCACATGAAAGTGCACTGAAAGTGCACTTGGAAGTAAAGTCACTGTAGATCTGAGGGGGACATGCAAGGAAAACAAAAAACAGCATTTTAGCTTGCATATGATTGAATGATAAAATCAGCAAAGCTTCCCCTCATTTCAGATCTACCCCTCAGATTTAAAGCGACTGCACTTTTAAGTGCACTTGTAGTGCAAAGTGGATTTGCCTTTCGTAAATAACCCCCAATGTCTAATTAACAAGGGACACCAACCTCCTTGAGGTTCAAAAAAAAAAAAAAAAATAATAATAACGTTATTGTGGTAACTTGACACACACAAAAAAAAATATGGAGATCACTAGAAAATAATTTTAAAATAATACTAAAAAAAAATCTTGATGAAATAAAAAATAATAAAAGATGACTATAAAAAAAATTGGAAACATTATTATGGAGATCGAGCTTTTAAAAAAATACAATATTATTCATGAGATCTGGAGAAACAATCCAGAAATCAGTTTGTGAGAACTCTGTGTGAATATGAGCAGCAAAACTACTTCATTCTTCTAGCATTATAAAGAAGAAAAAAAATGCGCTGCATTAAACGAACACAGAATTTACAGCATGAGGAATGTGCTAGCTCCAATACGAACGCTAGTTTTACCACACCAAGCGCTTACGTCTCGTACTAGGCTTCTGAGCATGCATCTTTTTGGTTCGTCGGAACAGCATACAGACGAGCGGTTTTCAAACCACAAACTGGTTCCAGCAGAGTTCCGTCAGAAAGATTTGAAACATGTTCTATTTCTAGGTCCTTCAGAATTTTTTGAAAGAAAAAGTCCGATAAAGCCCACACACGATCGGAATGTCCAACAGAATGATTCCGTCGGACCTTTTCTGCCAGAAAGTCTGGTCGTGTGTAATCTGCTGGGCATTGTGTGCTTGTGTGTTAGTGTCTTCAAATGAGTTAATAATACTAGCCCCCTTTTTAGATTTCTTGCTTTTAGCCAGACTGCAGAGGGGAGATCAGGTGGCTAGAGCTCATCACAAGGGATGCTTGTGACTGTGTACTAATTTTGGTGCATCTTGATGAGTCAGGTGAGGAATCACACAGGGGAATAAAATTGGTAAGTATCTGCAGACCAAAGTGGGGATTGCATTTTTAGGCATGGCTGTGGTATTATTGGGTTTGTGCGGGTTGTGATCCCACAACTTTCTGTGCCCTGTAGTTGCTATGGAGCCACTGACAAGGTTACAGGAACAGTGCTGGTTTACAGTGCGTCCATCTCCATTGTCAGCTGGACACTACCCCTTGCTATTGGATTTTGATCAATGTCCGATGGACCTGTAGCTCACAAGAACCTGCACTGGGCTTTCTACTTAACATTCCATCAGTTGCTAGGTGCTCCATCCCTTCCTTACCCTACTTACCCTATCTTCTTATCTTGTCTTCCCTTTTTTCCTTTGTCTTCTATGTAGTAACTAATGCTACTCATCATGTGATGGTCTCTGTAGGCAATATGTGACTGCCTACCAGCTTATAAGCCTTTTGTATTTCTATGCCTCGACCTGGGTTACTGCGTGTGATCAAGTTGTACCACTTTTTTTTTTTTTTTTTACTTTATATACCCTGATTTTTATATACAAAAAACTATTGATCGGGGCGTGGCTTTATGGCTCGTGCGGATGGCTGCCTAGACTCACAGCTCCGCAGTATAACAAGCCACAGCGACATCTCCAGCGGCTCCAGAGAAGGACAAATCAAACTGGCACATCATCCCAGAGGAAACACTGCGCCTTTCCAATCACCTTCCAACCCTCATGGAGACCAGAGGAGACCCTCCAGATGCCTGACAGCCACAATTTCTATCCTTCTCTGCATACACCAAATGGCTGGGAAACTGCAGCGCCCTTATCCAATACCTGCCTGCCTGTTAAGAGATCCCTGTCCCACGTTGTGGACATAAGTTCTCTCTCCCCCACTGTCTGTTTGCAGTAGTTTCTGCACATTGAGCACAGGTCCCTTTTGTTACTGGGCTCTCCCTTTTTAACCATAGACCCTTCACCCGAACCCCGCACCAGCCAATCTCCACTCACCTTTCCACCAAGCTATACTGGGGTCTCTATTCCTTTAAATAAGTGACAACCCACATTATCCACACCACTTAGAGCCGGACTAGCGAATTGCCCCACACCAACCAATCACCACCTTCATCTGGGGACAATCCACCCTGCCTTTAATCCCCCAGAATGGCTTTCAAAAAAGTTTCTATCAATGCCAGGGGCTTAAACTCTCCACAGAAAAGATATACACTTCTCAGAGAAGCCAACAGCCAAAAAGCCAATAAGCTCCTAGTGCAAGAGACCCATTTTGCTTTGGCTAAAACTCCTAAATTCACCCTGAAAAATTATGACCAGGTTTTTTCAGCTTCAGGCCAGAAGAAGAAAAATGGAGTCCTCACTGCCATATGGAACACACTACAATTTAAACTACATCAATCCATTGCAGATCCCACGGCCGTTTCCCCAAGTCACCTACACCCTGATCAACGTCTATGGGCCCAACAAACAGCAACTACGATTCAACAAACAACCCTTTCTTCAAGAAAACGATCTCTATAAACCGTGGAGAACAACCTGAATATGGAGACTTGATGCCTCCCTCATCTCCGACGCAAGCATCATTCAAAAACTCAGTATTGAGCACCACTCCTATTTTCAAACGAACAACCAACCGGACACTGATAGGTTTGTACTTTGGGCGGCATATAAACCCTACATGCGTGGCATCCTAATTAAGCTTCACAGTAATGTTAAAAACCAGAGGTCTAAGCAAGTTGACGAGGTCCTTTCCCAAATGACTCTATTAGAAAACCAAAACAAACTAACTCCCTCCCACAAACTAGCCAGTGAGCTCTTAGAATAGCGTCAAAAACTCAACTCACTTCTACTCTTTAAATTTGAGAACAACCTTAAATTAACTAAAGCCAATACTATGGCTTAGGTAATAAAGCTGGAGCCTTACTAGCCTGACAAGTCAAAGCTCAAATAGCTTCCCTTCACCATCCCACCACCAAACAACTCCTGACAAACCTGCAGGATATAGCTAACGCCTTTAGCGACTATTACTCTTCTCTCTACAACCTTTCAAATGACATAGCTACTCCTCAACCAACTGACCAAAGCATACAAAACTTCCTATCCACTATTGATCTTCCGAATATAGCCCTAACACAACTAGAGAACTTTTCCCAACCGTTCTCAGATGAAGAAGTCCTAAAAGCCATCAATACCCTCCCTCTTGACATGTCACCTAGGGAAGATGGCTACACCAATGAATTCTACAAAACATTGCCAAACTCATCACCCCCAACTTTACTGACCTCTTCAACTCTGCTGCCACCTCTGGTTCTCTACCGCTTGACATGCTGCGTTCAATTATCACCACCATTCCCAAACCAGAGAAAGACCCTACCTCCACAATCAGTTACAGACCCTTTTCACTCCTCAACACAGACGTGAAAATATTTGCTAAAGTCATTGCTTCTAGATTGCTGAAATGTCTTCCCTCTCTAGTGCACCCGGACCAAGTCGGCTTTATGCTGGGCAGGCAAGCCCCAGATGCAACTAGAAGAGTCATCAATTTGATTCATCAGGTCACCCAAACATAAACGCCTTCTCTGCTACTATCCCTGGACGCAGAGAAGGCGTTCGACAGGGTGCACTGGGAATTCCTGAGGGCAGTACTATCCAAATTTGGAATCACAGGATGGTTTCAAATGGCCATACTCTCACTTTACTCAAACCCCTCAGCTAGAGTGTTAACTGACGGAACCCTGTCTAAACCATTCGGGATCTCCAACTGCACTCGCCAAGGCTGCCCGCTCTCCCCTCTCATTTTTGCTCTAATTATGCAACCCCTTGCGGCAAAGATTAGAGGGGACAAGCACATCTCAGACATCAAGCACAATGAAATTGAACACCAAATAAGCCTCTTTGCCAATGATGTCATACTTTTGATCACAAACCCAGCCCACTCCATGCCTGCAATCCAAGACATCATTACTCAATTTAGTTCTGCCTCCTTCTACAAAATGAATTCCTCTAAGTCCCTAATCCTCCCGCTTAATATAACACATGGACAACAGTCCCTCCTGGAGGGTACTCTCCCTTATTCTCAGACGCGGCACTCTATCCCGTACTTAGGGATAAAATTAGCCCCCTCATTACCTCAACTCTATGACCTCAACTACCATGCCTTCCAAAAACTGCTTCCCCAACTATTAAACCAACTGCGCACAACAGGCCTTTCTAAACTAGGAAGGATTGCCTCCTTTAAAATGCTAATCCTCCCCAAGCTACTCTACCTATTTTGCACAGTAATCTTACCTATACCCCACTCCTTCTTCACCTCCATACAGAAACAACTTTCCAGATATATATATGGGAAACTAAACCACCCAGATGCGCTCACTACATTTTAACCAAACATCACAAAAAAGGAGGAGTAAGCCTTCCCCACATACAAACCTACTATTATGCTTCCATCCTGGACCAGCTCTACTACTGGTAGCACCCAAATCCCAATAAGTCCTGGTCAATCATAGAATCATCCTCCTTCAAACCAAATACTCTGTGTGATATGCTCCTAATCACATCGGCGGGCCTTCCTCCTAACACAATAACTAGTCCCCCATCAATCACGGCCTCTCTGACAGGCTGGAAGAAACTCACCCAGACAACAACCTCAGACCACCCGTCTCACATAATACAAATCCCTCTCAGAAAACTAATGTTGCAGTTACTAAATCTAAACCTACTAAACTGGCAGAAACAAAAGATAACTAATATCTAAGACCTCTACAACACAAAAAAAACCCGCTAAAAACCTTTACGAATCTCCAAACTGAAGACAACCTCTCCCACACAGAAGCCTTTACATACCTGAGGATCTCCCACTTTCTTCAAAGGTCTAAAATCTCTACTGAGGCCAAAATACCTGAATCAATGCACAACTTCTACACATACACAACATACCATGTTTTGGGTATCTCCACAATGTACTCTGCACTTAACGAAAACCGGCCCTACTCCCAAATGCCATCTCTTTCAAAATGGGCAGAAGAACTAAGCATTGCTGTCATCCCGACTCTGTACATGTGCCTTTAAGCACACCTTTACAGCCTCCCATTGCTTTAATCACTGGGAATCATACTTAAAAAAAAATACACAGATGGTATCTCACACCCTACCATCTCTTCAAATTCTTCCCAGGACATCCTACCACCTGTTGGAGGTCATGTGGGCGTGCTGGTACCATAGCACACATCCTATGGTTTTGCAGATCCCTAAGCTTATTCTGGAAACAAATACTTGCCCTAATCTCCATCATATCACAGGTTACAACGACCCCTAATCCCTCACTAGCATTACTACACCTTGGAATAGAAAAATTCCCACCCAGGTCACGAGTAGTAATAGTCCATCTACTACTCGCGGCAAAAATTATTATCACCAAACTCTGGAAAACCACAGATTCCCCATCCATTGCCAATACAATTACAGATTTGAACCTTCAATGTGAAATGGAGAGACTAGTTACTAGAAAAAAATGTAAGTATGGAAAAGTTTTCGTACAAAATGGTATGCCTGGCTCACACATCCAAAATGTACTGTAACCACCTGATGTACTCTTCCTATTGCAACTTCCTCCCATTCTTATATTTCCTCTTTATTATCCTATTTACCCCCATTCTATGATGTAGCAAGTCACCTACCTAACTGGTGCTCCCTCACCCACAACCCCCCCCCCCCATCTGGAGTTATTGAGTTGTTTTGTTACTATGTTAAAATACTAAGCATGATTCACCACTGTTTAGTTCAACTTGTAAGACTATCTCTGCATTACTTAACTCTACTTCATAAGTTTTGGTTTCACTTGCTCCAGTCGGAACATCCGATATATTGTAAAACATTTATCTTGTTCACTTTATTGAAAATAATAAAGAAATATTGACATAAAAAACTATTCATCAGAAAAAATGGTTAAATGAAATATGTGCATTTATAGTGGCATGCAGCTTTCTGAACAACAAGTAGTCTAGGGATATTAACACATGTTTTGGGAGGAAACCTTGGTTAAAAAGTAACAACTAGGGATGAGTAAAACTGAACTTTCTTTATAATATAAGTAATATTCCTGCAAATACTGTATGCAAAATGCATTGAATTCAACAAAGAAGCTAAAATTAGAGTGAATAGTGGGTATAGAAAATAATCAGCCTTTAAAATAACCACATTTTGTTGCTTTGCAGCCCGAAAAGCAGACACAGTTTTTATTTTATCCAGCTGTATTTAAGTGCAACCTATAAAATTCAAGTGAAAGATTTAACACCAACACGTCATAAAAAAAAAAAAAATCAAAAAATAGAATTACTGAGTTGGAAAGAGGATCACTCCCTTGTGTCAGTATTTTGTTGAACCACCTTTTGCTTTAATTACAGCCTTTAGTCTGTTGGGATATGTCTCCACTAACTTTGCACATCTAGACTTTGCAATATTTGCCCACTTTTCTTTGCAGAACTGTTTAAGGCGAGTTAAATTTGATGGTGACTGTTTGTGGACTGCAGTCTTCAAGTCATTCCAAAGATTTTCAATGTCATTTAAGTCTGGGCTCCGACTAGGCCATGCAAGGTCATTCACCTATTTCTTCTTCAACCACTGTGTGGTCATTTTGTCTGTGTGCTTTGGGTCATTGCCATGTTAGAAGGTAAATCTTCTTCCCACTGACAACTTTCTGGCAGAGGGCAGCAGATTTTCATCAAGAATATGACAGTATTTTGCCCCATCCATTTTTCCTTCTATCCTGACAAACGCTGATGTCCCTGCTGCAGAGAAACACCCACAGGATATTACCACCTCCAAGCTTTTCTGTAGGAATGGTGTTATTTGGATGGTGAGCTGTATTGGATTTCCGCCAGACATATCAGTTTGTGTTGAGGCCAAATCATTTAATCTATCTCATCTGACCATAACACCTTTCTCTATGTGGCCTCAGAATCTTAAAGGTGTGTTTTGGCAAAGCTCAGCTTGGCCTTTCTTGAGGAGTGGCTTTTTCCTTGCAACCCTCCTATACAAGCCCCATTTGTGGAGAATTTGTGATATTGTTGTCACATGCATGCAATGACCACTTTTTATCATAAATTCCTGCAACTGCTTCAGAGTTGCTATAGGCCTCTTGGTAACATCTCTGACCAGTTTCCTCCTGGATCTTTCATCCAGTTTGGCGTGACATCCTGATCCAGGGAGAGTCTGTGTTGTACCAAATACCTTCCTGTCACGTATCAGGTAAGGCCAGAACTGTGTGGACACAACAGAGGAACAAAACGAATGTGAGGTGAAAATATTATGATTTATTAAAGATAAGTGAATATATATATATATATATATATATATATATATATACACATATACACACACACACACACACACACACACACACATACAACCACCTCCAACATCACACAGTGCACAACAGCCAATACCAAACAGAGACCTACAAATAATAACAGACAAGTATATACAATAATAGGGAAATGCCAGAATCGTAAATGTAGCCAGGCCAGGGTCATCAACGGGCGGTCAGCAAATGGGGACAGGGAACAAACAGGACAAGGAGAGGATGGATGGATCAGGCTGGGAGGCAAAAGGTAGGGGTAGCAGGATAACAGGAGGGATGGGTACAGGTACAAGGCTCAGAGTACAGGTACAGGGATCAGATTCAAAAACAGGATCAGGTTCAGAGCTACAGAGTCAGGGCGCAAGGAAAATACCAAGGCAAAGTGCGTGTGTGCTTTCCGGGTATTTATATACATCTCCTGCAATCAGGTTCAGGTGATGCCTGATCGCAGGAGATGATGTCGGCTCCACACTACCAGGAACCACCCGCTGGTGGGTACAAGTACTGTGGCCCAAAGATCAAATAATATCACCAGCCGGAGAGAGCTCCCCTGACAATTCCAGACTGTCAGGAGACACCCGCTGATGGACATCAGTACTGCACGCCTAATGTCTGACAATGCTACCAGCAGGCACATCAAGCTGGGCAGCAGGCACGGGCACATCAGGCTGGGTAGCAGACACGGGCACATCAGGTTGGGCAGCAGACAGGGACACATCAGGCTGGGCAGCAGACAGAAGCACATCAGGCTGGGCAGCAGACAGAGGCACATCAGGCTGGGCAGCAGACAGAGGCACATCAGGCTGGGCAGCAGGATCTGGGTTGTCTGGCAGGGCAGCAGGCTCCGGGTCATCTGACAGGGCAGCAGGCTCTGGGTCATCTGGCAGGGCAGCAGGCTCCAGGTCATCTGGCAGGGCAGCAGGCTCCACAGCCTGGGAAACAGGCACCGGAACCCCAGACAGGGAAACAGGCACCGGAACCCCAGACAGGGAAACAGGCACCGGAACCCCAGACAGGGAAACAGGCACCGCAACTTCGGGCTGGAACACTGGCACCGCAACTTCGGGCTGGAACACTGGCACCGCAACTTCGGGCTGGAACACTGGCACCGCAACTTCGGGCTGGAACACTGGCACCGCAACTTCGGGCTGGAACACTGGCACTGCAACTTCGGGCTGGAACACTGGCACCGCAACTTCGGGCTGGAACACTGGCACCGCAACTTCAGGCTGGAACACTGGCACCGCAACTTCAGGCTGGAACACTGGCACCGCAACTTCAGGCTGGAACACTGGCACCGCAACTTCAGGCTGGAACACTGGCACCGCAACTTCAGGCTGGAACACTGGCACCGCAACTTCAGGCTGGAACACTGGCACCGCAACTTCAGGCAGGACAGCAGGTTGAAGGTTGTCAGGGTTAGGTTCAGTATCATCGGAGGTAGTAAAAAACAGATGGTGCAGCGCTAAAGTGAAAAACAGCAATATAAAGTCCGTGAATAAATCAATCCGAATGATCATGATCGGTCGGATTGATTTATTCACGGACTTTATATTGCTGTTTTTCACTTTAGCACTGCACCATCTGTTTTTTATTGTTTTATAGAGATTTGATTTTTGACCCTGGTGTTCAGCTGCTGTGTCTTCCTTTACATATTTGTGCAGATTTGTTTTCTTTTCTAATCATTGGAGGTAGACTGGTTGATGAGGAGGCAGGTTGGGTTACTGGCAGGATTGTGTGAAAGAACTTCCGTTTCTTTTTTGGCTTGGCTACTGAAGTCCTATAAGTAACTGCAGGACTGTATGTTTGGGATGAAGCAGACTTGAGAGGAGGGCTGGAATGTGGCAGAGAAGAAGGAACAGTGGTTAGGGGAAGTTTTTGTAGGCAGCAGAGAAGAGGCAAGTGGATTAAAGGCAGCATAGGTGCAGGGAGTAGAAACAGGGTATTGGTATTTGGTGGGAAGCAAAGTGTACTAGGCTGAAACTGAGGTTGCTATGGGTGATGGGGGAGAAAACATTTGAGCAGGCAGGTGTCTGATAGCAGAATAGGTTTGTTGTGGGCTGGCTGAGGCTGATTGTTCTATATTAGACCATGCTTGCAGCACTGGTTGGACAAAGAACGGTTCACATGCTGCCTGTCTAATAGACATGTGCAGGATGAAAAAATTTGTTTAGTTTCATTTTGATTCCTTATTTGCATAATTAGTTTAGTTAAATTCATTACATTCATTACATTCATTTTCGGGATTCGTTTCATTTCATATTCGAAAAAAATTCGACCGAATTCGGGAAAAATTCAATCAAATTCGAAAAAATCTACCACATTCGAAAAAAAATCTACCGAATTTGAAAAAAAATCAAATTAAAAAAAATTTGACCGAATTCGAAAAAGTAAACGATATATAGCCATTTTCTAAAATTTTAATTTCGTATAGAATGAAATCGAATAGAAAAGATTAAGATAGATAGATAAGATAGATAAGATAGCTCTGCCGATGATTATGTTATTCTGGTCTATTCAACTTCATTCTATACGATATTCGAATTTCGTAAGCCATCTTCCGAAATTCAAATTTTGTATAGAATGAATTTGAATTGAAAAGATTAGAATAGAATAGAAAATAATAGAAAAGAATAGCATAGAAAAACAATAGAACAGAATAGGAAAAAATATAATATATATTATTCTAATCTTTTCTATTCAAATTCATTCTATATGAAATTCGAATTTCGGAAGATAGTTTTATATATATATTTTATTCTATTCATTTATATTTATATATATATATATATATATATATATATATATATATATAAAATCTCATGAGGCATTATCTTGATCTGATGAAGGGCGTTATCTACAATAGCCCGAAAACATTTATTATGTATGCCTGATTTTATGGATGTCATGGTGATGTCCTTTTGAAGATTTCAAAATAAATAAATATGGTTTGTGCAGCAATCACTTGTTTTTGGATTTTTTCTATGTTGAAGCCTGTGGGAGGGCTTGATTGCTAAGCACGGCCATCTGAGACTGTAGTGCACCTCACCCTTCTGATTATTTTATATATATATATATATATATATATATATATATATTATATTTTATTCTATTCTATCCAGTTCTATTGTATTCTCTTATTTTTTATTCTATTATATTCTATTCTATTCTAATATTTTCTATTCAAATTAACTCTATATGAAATTCGCATTTCAGGAGCCATCTTCTGATATGCGAATTTCATATAGAATGAATTTGAATAGAAAAGATTAGAATAGAAAATAATAGAATAAAAAATAAGAGAATACAATAGAACTGAATAGAATAAAATCATAAGACGAATATATATATATATATATATATATATATATATATATATATATATATATATATATATATATATATATATATATATATATATATATAAATAACCATTTTCCGAAATTCAAATTTCATATAGAATAGATTTGTTTCCTATTCGAATTAAAAAAAAGTTTGCTCAAATTCGAAAAAGTTTGCTCAAATTCGAAAAAGTTTGCTCAAATTTGAAAAGAAATCAACTGCATTTGAAAAATATTTATTAAATTAGAAAAAAACAACCAAGTTCGAAAAAATTCTACCGCATTCGAAAAAGTAAACTAAATGTAACCATTTTCTGAAATTCGAATTTCGGATGGAATTAAATTGAATATGAATAGAAAAGATTAGAATAGAATAGAAAATGATACAAAAGAATAGCATAGAAAATCAATAGAAAAGAACAGAAAAAAATATAATAAATATGTATATCCATCCATGTTCCGAAATTGTAATTTAGTACAGAATGAATTTGAATTCCAATAGAAAAGATTAGAATAGAAAAGTTACAATATTGTTTTTCTATTCTATATTTTTACTGTTCCACTCTAATCTTTTCTACTCGAAATTTGAATTTTGGAAGATGGTTATATATATATATATATATATATATATATATATATATATATATATATATATATATATATATATATATATATATATATAATTTTTTTTTTTTTTTTTTCTGTACTTTTTTATTGATTTTATATGCTATTCTTTTCTATTATTTTCTATTCTATTCTAATCTTTTCTATTCAAATTCGATTTAATGCTATCTGAAATTTGAATTTCGGAAAATGGTTACATTTAGCTTACTTTTTCGAATGTGGTAGAATTTTTTCGAACTTGATTGTTTTTTTTCTAATTCAGTAAATATTTTTCAAATGCGGTTGAATTTTTTTCGAATTTGAGCAAACTTTGTTGAATTCGGTCAAATTGTTTTGAATTGGAATAGAAAACTAATCTAATCTATTCTAATCTTTTGTGTTCTGATCCGATTTCATTCTATATGAAATTTGAATTTTGGAAAATGTTTTTATATATATAAAATATATACAGTTGCACCTACAGTATAGCTACCTGCAGCCAGGTGCTTGTGTAGGCTCTTGAAGTATTTCCAGTTACTGTACTGTGTACCCCACACAGTCTCACCTACCGTATAGCTACCTGCAGCAACGTGCTTGTGTAGGCTCTTTGAAGTATTTCCAGTTACTGTACTGTGTACCCTGCACAGTCTTGCCTACAGTTTAGCTACCTGCAGCCAGGTGCTTGTGTTGGCTCTTTGAAGTATTTCCAGTTACGGTACTGTGTACCCCGCACAGTCTCAGCTACAGTATAGCTACCTGCAGCCAGGTGCTTGTGTAGGCTAATTGAAGTATTTCCAAATACTGAACTGTGTACGCCACACAGTCTCACCTACAGTATAGCTACCTGCAGCCAGGTGCTTGTGTAGGCTCTTAACGTATTTCCAGTTACTGTACTGTGTACCCCGCACAGTTGCACCTACAATATAGCTACCTGCAGCCAGGTGCTTGTGCAGGCTCTTTAAGTATTTCCAGTTACTGTACTGTGTACCATGCACAGTCTTGCCTACAGTATAGCTACCTGCAGCAACGTGCTTGTGTACGCTCTTTGAAGTATTTCCAGTTACTGTACTGTGTTCCCCGTACAGTCTCACCTACAGTATAGCTACCTGCAGCCAGGTGCTTGTGTAGACTCTTTGAAGTATTTCCACTTACTGTACTGTGTACCCCGCACAGTCTCAGCTACAGTATAGCTACCTACAGCCAGGTGCTTGTGTAGGCTCTTGAAGTATTTCCAGTTACTGTACTGTGTACCCCACACAGTCTCACCTACAGTATAGCTACCTGCAGCCAGGTGCTTGTGTAGGCTCTTGACGTATTTCCAGTTACTGTACTGTGTACCCCGCACAGTTGCACCTACAGTATAGCTACCTGCAGCCAGGTGCTTGTGTAGGCTCTTGACGTATTTCCAGTTACTGTACTGTGTACCCTGCACAGTTGCACCTACAGTATGGCTACCTGAAGACAAGTGCAGTTGTTATACTAATAATACTACAGGCAGGCAGTTGATTCTGCTAGCTGCAGAATAATCGATATATATATATATATGTCCCAGTTTTATGCAGCTCACTGCAGGCCAATAGTATGTCTGGAAGGCCAACAAGGAGAGGCAAACAGTCACAAGCCAATAAAAGAGGGCAAGCAGGCTGTGTGTATGGAGGCAATAGTGCTGGTCGTGGACACGGTGCATCCTCATCAGCACCTGGCCGTGGGACACGCTTGGCCTATTTTTCGGCAGCTGGCCGTGTTGAGCCGCAACATACGGAAGACTTGGTGGAGTGGATGACCAAGCCGTCCTCATCCTCTCTCACCCAGGCTCAGGGTACTTTGTCTGGCAAAGCAGCTGCCACGCAGCCTCTTCCCTTGGCTCAATGACATCAGTGACTCCTTCCCTAGCCCCACCATGTCCTCCTGAGGAGTCCCTCGAACTGTTTGACCACAGTGTTGGGTACTCCAGGAGGATGCCCAGTGTTTTGAAGGCTCTGATGATGGTACCCAGCTAGATGAAGGCAGTAACGTGAGCCTGGACAGAGGGGGTGCCCAAGAAGGACAGCAATCTGGCAGTCATGTTCCCCCTGCTGCAGCATACTGCCAGGTTTGCTCCAGTGATGAGGAGGGAGGGGATGATGAGGTCACTGACTCCACGTGGGTGCCTGATAGGAGAGAGGAGGAGGAAAAGGAGGAGGAGGAGGAGGCACATCACCAACGAGGCAGGATGCCCTCCAGGGGCCAGCCTAAGGGCAGCACACTGACTGCATCACACCGCAGAGCTCCGCATGTGCAAGGCGCTGCTGTCTCTGAACGTTATTCCAAAAGTTCTTTGGTGTGGGCCTTTTTTGAGATGAGTGCATCAGATCGCACCGCTGCTATTTGCAACATATGTCTCAAGCGTATCTCGCGTGGCCAAAACATCTCCCGCTTGGGCACCACATGCTTGACCAGACATATGTTGACCTACCATGCAGTTGGTTGGCAAGTGTACCTAAAAGACCCACACCAAAGAACAAAGAGAACCTCTCCTTGCTCCTCATAAGCTGGGATCTCCAACCCCACTATACCTTCAGTCCTCTCTGAGACCTGCACTGAGAGGAATGAAGGTGTAGAATTAGGTGTGTCACAGCCAAGTACTTGCGGGCAATCTGCTCTCGGTACACCGACGTCATATTGTACCAGGCAAATTTCTCTGCCCCGGCTGCTGCACCGCAGAAAGCAGTTAGCTTGGCAAAATTGCTAGCACTTCAACTGCTACCTTTTCAGTTGGTAGACTCTGCCCCCTTCCATGAGTTTGTGGAATGTGCAGTTCCTCACTGGCAGGTTCCCAAACACCACTTTTTCTCATGGAAGGTGATTCTGGCCCTCTACCGGCATGTGGAAGGCAATGTCCATGCCTCGCTGGACAGGGCGGTCAGTGGTAAAGTGCATATTACTGCTGACTCATGGTCCAGCAGGCATGGACAGGGAAGTTACCTAAGTTTCACTGCGCATTGGATGACTCTGCTGGCAGCTGGGAAGGATGCAGGACAAAGTGCAGTAGTGTTGGAGGTTGTTCCGGCACCACGCCTCCAAAATGCCAGTACTGGTGATTCTGACACACCTCTCTCCTCCACCCCCTCCTCTTCTTCTTCCTCTATGGCCTCTTCCTGTGCTTTGTCCTCGGAACCAGCTGTGCTCCGTAGGTGTTCAAGGTGCTACGCAAGCACACAGACCAAAAGATGCCATGCGGTGCTTGAGCTGGTGTGCTTGGGGGACAGGAGCCACACTGGGGCAAAGATTCTGTCAACTCTGCAGGGGCAAATTCAGAGGTGGTTGATGCCATGTCAACTTAAAGCAGGAATGGTGGTTTGCAACAATGGCACCAATCTCCTCTCCACCCTTCGACAGGGACAACTGACCCATGTGCCCTGTTTGGCTCACTCCTTAACTTGGTAGTGCAGCGGTTCTTGGGCCAGTACCCGGGTTTACAGGATGTCCTGAGGCAGGCCAGGAAAGTCTGTGTGCATTTCCACCGGTCATATAATGCCAGTGCTCGGCTAGCTGACATCCAAAAGGAATTTAACCTGCCCAAGAACCGCCTAATCTGTGACATGCCCACCAGGTGGAACTCAACGTTGGCTATGCTGCAGTGGCTGCACACACAGCAGAGGGCCATCTGTTGGAGCACACGCTGCATGGAATAATGGACAGGGCACTTGAGGCAGAAAAGAGGCAGGAAGAGGAGGACTTCCTTAGCTCTCAAGGCCCCCTTTATCCAGACAGTGTTCCTGCGTGCCCGCCGATCACACAGGAAGAGGAGGAGGAGGAGGAGGAGGAGGAGGAGGAGGAAGATTGTGTCAGCATAGAGGTGGAGCCTGGTAGTCAGCATCAGCAACAGCCTTTAAGGGATCATTTACAGTCCCAAGCAACCCATGGACTTGTATGTGGCTGGGAGGAGGTGGCTGCGGATCATGTCGTCCTTAGTGACCCAGAGGACTCCGGACCGAATGCCTCAGCAAACCTAAGCTGCATGGCCTCCCTGATCCTGCAAAGCCTGCGGAAGGATCCTCGTATTCGTGGTAACAAGGAGAGGGATCAATACTGGCTGGCAACCCTCCTTTATTCACGTTACAAGGGTAAGGTTGCGGACCTTATATTGCCGTCGTAGAGGGAGCAGAGGATGAAACATCTTCGGGAGGCCTTGCAGAAAGGTCTGTGCAAGGCGTTCCCAGAGACTGGGAGGTTACAAACTCCTGTTCCTGGACAATGTGTTGCTGAGGCTTCGGTCAGTCAAAGAAAGAGCAGTGGAGAAGGTGGCCGTCTGACCGATGCATTCAGACAAATTTTTAGTCCGCAGCCCCAAGGTATGATTGGTTCCAGCAACCATCACCAGCGTCTGTTTTACCTGGTGCAGGAATACCTAGGGGCAAGATATGACTTGGACACCTTTCCCACCGAAAATCCTCTGGGTTACTGGGTCTTGAGGATAGATCACTGGCCAGAGCTTGCACAGTATGCAATTGAGCTACTGGCCTGTCCTGCATCCAGCGTTCTTTCGGAACGCACATTCAGTGCTGCTGGAGGCTTTGTAACCGATCACAGGGTGCGTCTGTCCACCGACTCGGTCGATCGACTGACCTTCATAAAAATGAAACAGTCTTGGATCACCACCAGCTACCAAGCACCTGATGCTGATGTAACTGAATAATTTTTTTGAAATGTCAGATCCCTTCAAGACTGCCTATGCTGATGCTGAGTGACTATCCTGTTATGCTGAGTGATTATCCTCTTCCTCCTCAATGATCATGCTGATAGCTTGAAAGAACATTTTTGGTTCTGGGCGCAGCCACCAGTGCCTAAGGCCCAATTTTTCAGCCCCTGTTTAACAGGGGCATGCAATTACAATTTTTGATGCAATACTTTGCAGCAGGGCTCGTTCCTGCGCTCCAACTAGAGTATCTGTGAGGGGTTTCAATGTTGTGGCACCAGCACCAGTGCCTAAGGCCCAATTTTTCTGCCCCTGTTCAACAGGGACATGTAATTACAATTCTTGATCTAATATTTCACAGCAGGGCCCATTCCAGCGCCTACCAAGAGTAACTGTGAGGACTTACAGCGTTGTGGCACCAACACCACCACCAAAGGCCCAATTTTTTTGCCCCTGTTCAACAGGTGCATGTAATTACAATTCTTGATCTAATATTTCACAGCAGGGCCCTGTAAGGACTTACAATGTTGTGGCAACACCAACACCTAAGGCCCAAATTTCTGCAGAGTATATAGGGCAGGACCCTACTTTCAAACATCCAACTTACAAATGACTCTTACTTGCAAAGGAAGGAGACAACAGGAAGTGAGATGCAACCTACCCCTAGGAAGGGAAATTCTCTCCTGTAAGAGTTAATATGGGAAAAACTTTTCTCCTTTCCACTGATGCTTTATCACCAATCCTTGTTTCACTAAAACCCCCAAATTTTCAAAAAACATTTGTCATTGGGACAGAAAGTGAGGTGAAATCTTCTGAAGAGGAGCACAGACAGCAAAACAAATGTCGCAGGGGTGATAACCCTTCCCTATGTTTTCCAAAAAGCTTAAAATAGATTTTTTGGCTGTAGCTAAACACGTTAAAAATGTACCAGTTCAAAATTACAAACAGATTCTACTTAACAACAAACCTACAGTCCCTGTCTTGTTTGCACCGCCTGTATGCTGCTGTTCAGAGTATATAGGTCCTGGTGGCCCCATGCCTTTCCTTTTTTTAATTTGGGTGCGGGGTTCCCCTTAATATCCATACAAGACCCAAAGGGCCTGGTAATGGACTGGGGGGGTACTCATGCCATTTGTCTCACTGATTTTCATTCATATTGCCAGGATCCAACATTACATTAAAGCCGCAAACAGTTTTAAATGACTTTTATTCCTTTAAAAATGTCATTTTGTGCAGGGACTGTTCTAAGCACATGCCACTTTACAGGCATACTATAGACACCCCCCAGGTACGATATTAAAATGAATATTTCACTTTTTTTTTTTTACTTGAAGCATCATTAAAATCACTGCTCCCAAAAAAACAGCCATTTTTAAAACTTTTTTTTGCATTGATTTATATCCCCTGGGGCAGGACCCAGGTCCCCAAACCCTTTTTAGGACAATACCATGCAAATTAGCCTTTAAAATTAGCACTTTTGATTTCAAACGTTCGAGTCCCATAGACATCAATAGGGTTCTAACATTCGTGCAAATTTTCGGTCCATTCACAGGTTCTGGTGCGAACCGAACCGGGGGGGGGGGGGGTTTCAGCTCATCCCTAGTCACTGGTCTCTGGTGTCTGGTGGAGATATTCGCCACTCTCTGACGCCAGCAGAGCATAATAAGAAATCACATTAGGGTTCATTTCAGCAAAACCAAGAGAACCAAGATGGTTCCTCTGTGCAGCCACTTCTGGCCAGGGATGGCCTTGGTATACTGTCACGTATAAGGTAAGACCAGAACTGCATGGACAGCAACAGAGGAAAACACAACACATGTAAGGTGAAAATATTATGATTTATTAAAGATAAGTGAATATATATATATATATATATATATATATATATATATATATATAAATACAACCAAGTCCAACATCACACAGTGCACAACAACCAATACCAAACAGAGACCCACAAATAATAACAGTCAGACAAATATATACAATAATAGGGAAATGCCAGAATCCTACATGTAGCCAGGCCAGGGTCATCAACGGGAGGTCAGCGGATGGGGACAGGGAACAAACAGGACAAGGAGAGGATGGATGGATCAGGCTGGGAGGCAAAGGTAGGGGTAACAGGATAACAGGAGGGATGGGTACAGGTACAAGGCTCAGGGTACAGGTACAGGGATTAGGTTGAGAGACAGGATCAGGTTCAGGTTCAGTGCTACAGAGTCAGGGCACGAGGAAGATACCAAGACAGTGTGTGTGTGTTTTGCTGGGTATTTATACACACCTCCTGCAATCAGGCTCAGGTGATGCCTGATCACAGGAGATGATGTCGGCTCCACACTGCCAGGAACCACCCGCTGGTGGACGCCAGTACTGCGGTCCAAAGATCAAATAATATCACCAGCCGGGGAGAGCTCCCCTGACAGTTCCAGACTGTCAGGAGACACCCGCTGGTGGACATCAGTATTGAATGCCCAATGTCTGACAATGCTACCAGCAGGAGGAACCAATCCTGACACTTCCACTTAAACTTCACTGTGTTTCTAGGCATTGATAAAGCCTTTGACTTTTTTATATTCATCTCCTGACTTGTGCCTGTCCACAACTTTATGCCGGAGATCTTTTGACAGTGCCTTGCCATCCATAGTTGATTGTGTGCTTCAGTTGCACTACCAAGCACTTAAATGCTCCAGGAAAGCTCTTTTCATGGTGAGCTAATCAAAATGACCACAGCTAATCACAGATGAAAGTCAAATGTTTTCATGCGCCATTGAGAAGGTGAATAGCTACACCGGATTGAGTCATTTTTAGGAGGGGGTGATCCTTTTTCCAACTCAGTGATTCTGTTTTGTCCTGTTTTTATTATTTTCTCACATGTTGGTGTTATATCTTTAACTTGGATGTGATAAGTTGCACTGAACAAATAGAGGTGGATAAAACAAAAACTGTGCCTGTCTTTATTTCAGACTGCAAAGCAACAGTATTTGATTCTTTTAAAGGGATTATTTTCTATACTCACTTTTTAGAGGTATTAACAGTTTTAATGTGTATGTAAATCTATTTTTTTTGGATCACTCTGCTTGTGTCTAGTGGTAATAGCTCTGATTTGTAATATAGACAACACACATTTTTGGATAAAGCATTTGTATGTATGTATGTATATTTAACCTCCCTGGCGGTATGATTATTTCAGATTTTTGATGCTGAAAGTGGTACAATTATTTTGCATGTAAATTTGGCGTTTTATATTGTAGGCCTGTAATTCCTAGGAATAACTCACTTAAATCTGTCCAAACAAGAGTAGACATCTCGGGTATGATAAATTTTGAAACACAAAATCATAAATTATAATATAATAAATAACTATAAATAATACCAAATAATAATAATATAATAATAATAAAAATTATTTAATGATGTAATCAAACCAAAAACACTGAAATTTTCTCAGTTGCAGAATTGTCGCTGTCATTACTTTTCAGTGTTTGATGACGGATCTCCCCACAAATCACTATAGCTCAATTCTGCAAGTGATTCTAATTTATTATCGCTGTTTTCTAGCTGGTCTAAAATCACTTTTAATGTAAATGGACGGTTTTGGTTGCTATGGACAATCTCCAGTTTCCAGGCATGCAGAGCACTGGAGGAACCACTAGGGACAAAAGGGATGTGAAATAATTTCATACACTAATGTAATCTGTAAGATTACAGTGTACTGAATGTATAGTGTGTGTTTCACTTTTTGAATTTGGCGCTGTTCTCCGTCCCCGTGCGTCGCAATGCTCGCAGGGAACGGAGCTCGGCTCCATGATGAATCGAGCGAAGGACGAGCCGCTCACACTGCAGGGAGACATCGCAGGATCCAGGGAACAAGGTAAGTAAGCTCTTCCTGGATCCTGCGATGCGATACCGAGTCTGGCTCGGGTTTACCGCTTTTGGTTCTGAAATTCCACCCGGAGCCAGACTTGGGAATACCGCCAGGGAGGTTAATGCACTGCTAAACTGGGGTAAAAGAGGTTCATATACTTAGGTCTATTGTCTGCAGGTTATGCATACTGTATATTGGAGGTTATATTTTATATATTATATTTTTGTGATTAAGCTTAAAACTAATTTTAAACTTCGTTTTAGGAAGAGTCACATGGTACTTCCTTTAAAAATGGTTGTTGTTGAAGGTTTGTACTCTAATGCCCCGTACACGCGATCAGATATTCCGACAACAAAATCCATAGATTTTTTCCGATGGATGTTGGCTCAAACTTGTCTTGCATGTACACGGTCACACAAATCTTGTCGGAAATTGCGAACGTCAAGGACGCGGTGACGTACAACACGCACGACGAGCCAAGAAAAAGGAAGTTCAATAGCCAGTACGGCTCTTCTGCTTGATTCCGAGCATGCGTGGAACTTTGTACGTCGGAATTGTGTACACACGATCGGAATTTACGACAATGGATTTTGTTGTCAGAAAATTTGAGATCCAGATCTCAAATTTTGTGTGACGGAAATTCCAATGAAAAATGTCCAATGGAGCCTACACATGGTTGGAATTTTCGTCAACAAGCTCCCATCAAACATTTTCCATCAGAAAATCCAACTGTGTGTGCAGGGCATTACTCTTGGACCTCTCTGCTGTCTTTGATACAGTTCACCACCCCCTCCTCCCAAAAAACTCTATTTCCTTGGCCTCTGTGATGGTACTTTCTGTTGGTTTGAATCTTACCTATTTCACCACACCTTCAGTGTCACAACTCTACTTCCTCCTCTCCTAAACCTCTTACCTTTGGGTCCCCCAAGATTCTGTCCTTGGAACTCTCAGTTTTCAATCTACACCTCCTCCCTGGGTCAGCTGATTGCCTCCCAAGGCTACCAATACCCAAATATATCTCTCCCTCAGCTCACCTCATCAGTTTCCTCATGTATCACTGATTTACTAACAGATATATCTGACTGGATGTCACACCTCTTCCTCAAACTCAATCTATTCAAATTGAAGCTCATAATATTTCCTCCCCCACATGCCCCTTTCCCTGATTTCTCTCTCAAGATCAATGGCACAGCTATCAGTCCACCCCCACCTGCCAGGGTGCTAGGGGTAACCCTAGACTCTGAACTTTCCTTTCAGGCCCACATACAATCCCTGTCCAAATCATGCCGCCTCAACCTCAGCACAACATCTCCAGAATAGGCCCCTTTTTAACCGATGATGCCACAATGCTTCTAATTCACTCCCTGGTTATCTCTTCCCTCAACTACCGTCTTTCCCTCCTCATTGGATTACCTTTACATAGGCCATCCCCTCTTCAGTCCATCATAAATCCTGCTGCCAGACTCATCCACCTTACCAACAGTGTCTAGTAACCCTCTCTTTCAATCCCTCCACTAGCTTCTACTCACCCAACAAATAAAATTTAAAATACTAACAAGCAATACAATTAGTGAAGAGATTCGGGAGTTCATCGGGGTTAGTAGTTAACTGGGAAAAGTCAACATTGCTCCCGTTAGACTTGACATGTGGTATTCGCAGGGGGGTATGCCAAGGTTGAGGGTAGAGGAGAAGATGCGTTACCTGGGCATAGTCATCTCAAAAGATCCAGCCCAGTATATTGGGGATAATTTAGTCCCCTTGTTGGAAAAATTTAAAAGGAAAAGTGCTATTTGACGCCAACTCCCGCTATCCCTGGCAGGCAGAATTAATCTGATCAAGATGGTGTGGATGTCACAATTACTGTACGTACTCCATAATTCCCCAATCTGGATCGGGAAGAGCTGGTTTCTAAAAATAAACACCTTATTTAGAGAACTAATATGGAAGAAATGGCTGGCAAGGATTAGTTTACAAACGTTACAGCAGTCAGTTGGGGAGGGGGGACTAGCAGTACCCCATCCTTACAGTTACTTCTTGGCAGCTCAATTACAACACCTAGGAGGCTGTGAATCCCAGGGCATGATGAGTACTACTGGGAAACTTATGCTGCAGGATAACCCACATGGGTCTATGGTAGAAGCTCTAGAGACTGGGTCGTTTCAGGAGGGGCCCCCAACATACAAATTAGTTGCTAAGGTCTGGCAGTCGGTTAAGAGGATCATGGGCTAGGGGGGAATTACCGAATTTTTATATGGCATAATAAAGGTCTAAAGGAGCTGCTAACATTGGAAAAAAATCTGATATGGGTGCGACATGGAATATGTAGGCTGGCACAGTTATACAAAGCCAATACTTTGAAATCTTTTACCGAGCTGAGGCGAGAATATGCTATTCCAAACAAAACGTTTTACACCTACCTGCAGATCAGGCACGCACTTGATAGTCAATTTAGTAATACGCCACTCCTTAATAAAATAATTAGAGCAATACCACTAAGGGTCTGATAGCAACGACATATGGACAAGTCTCGGAGAGGTTGCTGGCCCTGCATAAGGATCTGGGTGTCAGGGAAAGGTGGGGGGGGGATGTAGGGGAGATTACTGACAGCCAGTGGAAAGGAATTTTGAGGGCTGGGCCATTGGTGTCCGTCTCTCCGTCGCAGCAGGCATTGCACCTCTTTCTGTTACACAGAGTCTACTACACCCCTAAGAGGCTATTGAGGTTTGGCCGTAGACCGGACGACAAATGCCCTAGATGTCTGGAGACAGGAGATCTAATACACATGGTGTGGAGATGCCCAAAACTGGCGAGATATTGGTCAGGGATAATTAGGACTATAGAAACTAGGTTTAATATTAAACTGCACCAGGAGGCCAGGGCTTGTATCCTTGGCCTGCCAGGGGAAAATACGGGGGGTAGCAACAAAAAAATAGCCATAGCGAGGTGCCTTTACCAAGCGAGGAAACTAATAGCACAATCCTGGCCCTCCACTGTGCCTCCAACCATGGAAGACTGGCTTGGTACAGTGGATAAGCTAGTGTGGATAGAAAAGACGGTTTACACCAGGAGGAGTAATTATGAAAAATTTACAAAGATATGGAGACCCTGGCTGCATTGGCTGGGCATAGACCCATGACTAGGACCCGATTCGAGAAGGGCTTAATGCATTAGGTTACCCGGTAGTATAGGGGGAAGCAAAAGAGTAGTAGAGAGAAGTGGACCAATAATTAATGTGGCGATAGCATAGTATTCCGGTTACGTACCCTTTTGTGAAAAATTGATACTTGGTGGGGCAGGGGGGAGGGTTGTGCCGGGGGGAGGGCTCTTAAAAAGCACAGGGTTGGATCCAGTTCTTAATGTTTTGATCATTGCTGTTTGTCAAGTATTTTTGTATTAATGGATCCAAGAATGTCTGTAACTGGATATGTAAACACACTTTTTTTTTTTTTTATATAGAAGGGAAAATTTAATAAAGAGTAATGAAATGGAAAAAAAAAAATACTAACAACAATTTACAAAGCCATCTGCAACTCTGCCCCAGCTACATCACTAACCTGGTCTCAAAATATCAACCAAACTGATCTCTTCAGTCCTCCCAAGACCTTCTGCTCTCTAGCTCTCTTGTCACCTTCTCCCATGCTCGCCTCCAGGATTTCTCTCGAGCTTGTTCCATCCATTGGAACTCCCTACCCCAAGCTGTCTATCTCCTAATCTATCCATCTTTAGAAGACCCTGTACACCCTTCTCTTTAAAGAAGTCTATCCTGCTTCTAAGTAATACACTGTGTTTTCACGTTCACTATGAGCTCATCCCCCACAGTTATTACCTTTTGTATCACTTGATCCTGCCTCTTAAATTGTAAGCTCTAACGAGCAGGGCACTCTGATTCCTCTTGTACCAAATTGTATTGTAACTGTAATGTCTGCCTTTATTTTGTAAAGTGCTGCACAAACTGTTGGTGCTATATAAATCTTGTATAATAAAAAAGGTTTGTTTTCAACCCATTTGCAATTACTTGTTTTTAGATCAATCCAGTATAGTAATAGTAAGGAAAAAAAAGGCAATATACCAACAACTACTAGAGTTTTGTATCCATACAGTACTAGATACCTCTCATGTAAAATGTTTACAAGACTCAAAATCCCATATATTTAAACAGAGACACTTACAAGATCTCAAAATATAACATTTTAGTTTTCATGTCTGAAAATAAGTTAACAGTATTTTACTTTTTAAAAGTGATCTTATTTACTATACGAACATAAAAACAAGTGACATTAAGCTTTTGGAAATGCCTCAAGCAGTTTTTAATGTCCTAGAGGTTCTACTCTAGCATTCTCAACTACTTTGAATTGAATCTTATATTTATTAATGATTAAACATTGTGCCTTTAAGGTCCTCTGACTCAGACTTCTGAAGAGTTCAAAGAAATTACAATCCCACCTGATTTCTTTGGTCATGTTCAAACTATATTGAATTAGTTTGTTTAAATTAATTCTTAATGTTTTATTTATGCTAATGCATAAAAGTAGTCACAGTACTAGATAAGAAAACTGTATAAATTAACTGTTTGTTTATACTAGCAGAGCTTAGGCTTCTATCTATCACCATTTGTGAAGAAGCTTCTCTTGTGGATAACAGAAGGCTAAAGACTGCTATCAGCTGATGTCACATTACAGCTCCAGGGTCTGGAAGGATCCTGACCATATTGTCAAGATCCAGGCAATTACCTAATTGACAGCTGGCTCCAGCTCTCAGCGTGCTGCTGAGAGTAGAAGCCAGCTGAACCCACCCCTCTCTAGCCTGGTACTTCAGTGCACGCTGAAGTGGCAGAGTTGGAAGTGATGTCTGCCAATCACCACTCTCCACTCTGAGAAGACTGAGAACTAAGTGTTCAGCGGTCATGTGATCAGGAAGTGTAATGAGTTTTGATATATTATTAAAGATATTCTACTGCATACATGATTAAGTAATTCTAAATGAAAGCTGTCCATACACATTCAGCATGTCACTAAGATTCTGCCTGTCAAGTTTTCTGGTCTGAGTTCAGTTCAGAGTGGGTTTGCTACACTTTACCTAAATTTGGGTGCCCAATTCTATTAAATGAAAGTGTATTGGAAATTAATAATGGAGATTGTCTAGGCTAACAAGCAAAAGGAAAGTGAAACAAAGGGTGTGGGGGACTGGGTACTGCCCAGAAGAACAGGGTCTAATGTGGACTGATGAAAAAATGAATATACCATACCTGTAGGATCCCGCGTGTAGTAGACACCACTGCTCCAGTGATCACCACTAGCTTCTGGGTTCCATGCTAAGAAGCTGCCCTGCTACATTGTGAACATAGGAGGTTGGCCACTGGGCATGGGATCTAGCCTGATCTCAGTTATGATCTAGTATTTTGTCTCCAAACCATAGTCTCCTTGTTCCCACTCACCCATTGGTGGGCTAATCCTTGGGGCCATGATCTGGTACCAGCATGCATAAAAACCCATTTCCACCTTCAGAAGCTCTGGTGAAAAAATCTAGTTCTTAGATTCTGCTCTTTGGGTGAGCTTGTCTCTGTCACCAGGGGGTGTAGCCATAACCCTAAGACACAGCCAAGATGCAGGCTACATAAGGTAGCTCAACACTGAACAAACTTTATAAAACAGATTTGAACTTAAAGTGATTGTAAAGGCAGAAGGTTTTTGTATTTTAATGCATTCTATGCTTTAAGATAAAAAGCCTTCTTTGTGCATGCAGCCCCCCTCAGTCCCCTTAATGCTTACCTGAGCCCATATCTATCCAGCAATGTTGCAGGAGTGTCTCGGCTGCCCGGGACTCCCCTCCTCATTGGCTGAGACAGCACCAAAGCGCCATTGGCTCCCACTGCTGTCATTCAAAGTCAAAGGCAATGAGGAGAGAAAGAGGGTGGGGCTAGGCCAGGCCACAGCTCCATGTCTGAATGGACACAGGGAGCTGTGGCTCGGCTCGGGTGCCCCCATAGCAAGCTGCTTGCTGTGGGGGCATTCAACAGGAGGGAGGGGCCAGAAAAGGGGAAGAGGGACCCAAGAAGAGGAGGATTCTGGCTGCTCTGAGCAAAACCACTGCACAGAGCAGGTAAGTATGACATGTTTGTTATTTTTAACAAAAAAACAAAAACAAAAAAAACAAGACTTTAGTATCAGTTTAAGATCCCAGTTCAAGCAAGCTACTGTAAGCTGGAAACTTGCCACACTGCCCACATCAGAACCAAAGCTGCCACTTTCTGAATGACAGTTCAGGGTTTTGTGTAGCACCTGTATGTTAAATGTAGGTACAGTGATCTCCCTCCTTCAGGGACAGCTTTAGACACTGACTTTACAGCTTTCAGAGCCAGGACATGAGGCTTGGATCAGCATGCCTTCTCTCGGGCTGAACTGTAGGATGATCCACAAAATCCCACTGTTGCCAAGTCCATGCTATGCAGTCTACATCAGGGTCAGAGGCCTAATGAAGAATAGATTTCAGATTTCTGAAGAACGAGCATGGATACCCAGTAGAATGTTGCTACTCTTAAGTATAAATGTTGGTCTTTCTGAGCAGTTAAAAGATGAGTTAGCCAGAATCAATACACCTGGTACTTTAATGAACGAATTTACCAGATCAACCACTGCCCAAGGGAATGAAAGCTGGAGAGGATATGGCCCTACAGTTTCACCTGCGTCCCTGACAGTTCCCTATCCATGTCTTCATCAGCTCCAGTATCTACGAATCCCTCATGAACAGCAACAGCGAACCTATGCAGTTGGGCCTAGCCCAGCTTTCCTTGCCCTAGTAAGGAAATTAGGACCATTAATAAGCCAACCTTTGTTTCTTGGGTTTGTTGTGTCATACTTACGCTGGTACTCATTGACAGGCCCTCTGCTGCATGTGCAGCCGCTGCAGCATTGCCAGTTGTTAGTTGGGGGCCAGATAGAGATGAGTTTTTGGGGATCGTCTGAAAGTGGACAAAAGTAGGAGAAAGTCGGACAGATTGGGATAGAGCATTCCAGAGGATGGGAGAGGCTCTGGAGAAGTCCTGAAGGCAAGCATGGCATGAGGTGACAAGGGAGTTAGAGAGCAGGAAGTCTTGGGAGGAGCGAAGAGATCGATTAGGTTGGTATTTTGAGACTTTGTTAGTGATGTAGCTGGGGCCAGGCTGTGGATGGCTTTGTAAGTTATTGTTAGTATTTTGAATGTAATTCTTTGGTTGAGTGGCATCCAATGGAGGGATTGGCAGAGGGTATAGCAGATGCTGAGCAGTTTGTGAGGTGGATGAGCCTGAAATGGCCTCAGACTCTTCTGGTTTGCTTCAGCAGATCTTCCAACCCTGGATACTTATTTAAAAAATGCTGCACCACCAAATTGAAGACATGTGCCAGGCATGGCACATGTGTCAACTTTCCCTGTCTAAGGGCGGACAGGAGGTTTTTGCCATTATTGCACACCACCATTCCTGGCTCCAGCTGGCATGGTGTGAACCACCTCTGGGCCTGCCCCTGCAGAGACGCCAGAATTTCTGCTCTGGTGTGGCTCCCGGGCCCTAGACAGACCAGCTGAAGCACTGCGTGACACGTTTCAGCCTGACTCATTGAAAAGTCCCTTTAACGCTTAGGGGTTAGGGCTGGTTCATGGGACAATTCAGTAGAGGAGGGTTCTGCATCCTTCCGAGTTGCAAGCAGAGTTACCCAGTGTGCTGGGAACAAAATATTTTGTCCCTGACCATACTTGCTGGACCACATGTCAGCAGTACCATGGACCTTGCGGCTGACTGCCTTGCCCAATGATGCCACAATATTGCCTTCCCCGTGATGGTAGAGAGCTGGAATAGCCTTATGTGAAAATAAATAGTGACTGGGAATCTGCCATTATGGCACAGCACATTCTGCAAATTCACGGAAGGGTGCAGAATCTACCAAATGGAAAGGCAGGAGTTGGAGCGCCAGCAGCTTTGACAAGCTTGAATTTAGATGCTGGGCATGTGGGTGACTGTTTTTTTTTTATGCTGCAGCAGATGGGGCAGAGAAATTTGCCTGCTGTAGTCTACAGCTGGTGGTTTGCTACTGGCAGACGTGTTGCAAGGACCTGGGACATCCTGCTCTATACCATCATCCCTGTCAGTGGAGGCTGCTGAGAGGTCATGAGGTATAGTGGGAGTAGACCGGAAAGGTGAGGAGTGAAGAGGAGCAGAATTGCATCCCTTTTGTGTTGCTTTCAGGTGCTCGTATCAATGGTGGGAGGTTAAATGCCTTGTCAAGCATGTGGTACCCAAATGGCTGATGTTTTTGCCATGCTTGATGTGCTTGAGGCAATGTTTGCAAATTTCAAGAGTGCGATCAGCTGCACAAGGCAAAAAAGGCCCAAACAGCTGTGGTAAGTGGGTCAGGAGATAACAGCTTCACAATCTGGTGGAATAGGAGGCTGCTCTCTAGTTTTTCCATGATGGCTGCCTCTTTGGGGTTGTGCCTCACTCTCACTTTCCTCCCCTGCTCTTTCCGGCACCCAAGTTATGTCAGTGACCTCATCATCATCATCCTGTCCATCCACATTATCACTGGAGACAGCTTGGCAATACGCTGAGGCTGGGGGAACATAACTGCCAATTTGTTGCTTACCAGTATTCTCCCCTCTCAGTTCCTACATTCCTCAACCTCAGAACCAAGATCTGAATGAAGTAATGGCTGTGCATCATCAAGGAGTAAGTGACTGACGCTGTGTTCAAATAACTCAGCTGACTCCTCCATGCCTGATGCTGGGGCTACGGCAGGAGTAGCTTTGGACAAGGAGGCAGAATAAGCCACTCTGGCAGCTGCAGCGGACTGCAAAATAGTCTCTGCTTGGGTGACGGAGGATGAGGAGGATGATGATGGTTTAGTAAGCAAGTGTCAGGGCTGGGCTCAGCCCTTTCTTCTCAGAGCTCTGTGCTCAGCTGTCAGTTAATTGCCAGCAGGGCCGGTGTCTTGCCAAAAAAGTTCCCCCGGCGGAAAAGGACACCCCCTGTACTGCGCATGCACAGCGCTTGCACAGTACGAAGCTTGCTGAAAAAGTTCCCCCGCAGCGCTTGCGCAGTACAAAGCTTGCTAAAAAAGTTCCCCCGGCGGAGAGCCGCCGAACATACACAGCTGAGAGTCATCTGTACACCGCGCCTGCGCAATGAACACCACGTGCATGCGCAATGAACACCACATTCTAACAGGCGCTCCCGATGCTACCAGACAATGCCGCATGCTCCCAATGCTCGTGCAAACAGCTCTGCCCTTGCAACCTCTTCTGTACCATCTGCCCCTTACCATGATATGACAGTAATACACCCGCCCCTTGCAGAGTAGCACGAGCATCAGGAGCGTGCGGCAGCGTCGGGCACAATGTCCTGCTCATTGCGCAAGCGCCGTCTAAAGCTGACTCACAGCTGTTCAGCTTTGGAGATTTTCGGAGGTTCCCCTGTTGATCATACTGTGCAAGCGCTGCACCTGCACAGTACAGGGGGTCATTATCTGCCGAGGGGAACTTTCTCGGCAGAACAGAGGTGGGCGGGGGGGCACTTGCCCTGGGCGGGGTCTTAGTCTGTGTTGAAGGGAGCACACTGGGAGTTTCTGTTGCTGCTCCTGTTTCACTGACAGGAGTGACTGTTCTTTTTATCCACCGCAGGATCTACTGATTTCCCAACTTCTCCATTCATCCAACTGTGCCTTATCTGCAGCTATGTATCACGCTATCCTCCAGCAAGCTACACTCCCGCCCCCAACTTGCTCTCCTTCCTGAAACACTTCTTCCTTCACTTGGTCTGGTTTATCTGAGCTCTGCCCCCTCTACATCTCTCTCTCTACCTTGCCTGCACAATCACACAGTAAGCACACAATCTTCCTCACTCCTCTGCTCTGTTTATTTTTCTCTTCTTATCATATCTGCTGTCCCCTCCATAAATCTGCACTACATAGTACACATGTCCTGCAGCCTTCCTTCTCAGCTCTGGGCATTCCACACAGCCCTCTGTCTGACACCCTTTCCATCCCAGTTTGCTTTTAGCTCTTCAACTTTCCAGTTCCCATCATGTAGCCTAGCACATTCTCTGCGCACCACCATTACTTTGCTCTTCATTAACACATACTCTTACCACCCCAGCCTCCTCAACGATTTACTCCTTTCTTATCCCTAATAGTGAATTCACACTGGTGCGCTGTGGTTTGGCCGCAGTGTGATTGTATGTGCAGTTTATCCACAGTTTTAGGTGCGCTCCCATTAAATTCCATTAGACTGTGTGTTTTTATGAAAGCAAATCACAGTCTTGCATACTGAATCTTTGATGCATGTTCAGAAAATGCACAGTTCAATAGAATTCTTCAGGAGCGCACCTAAAACTGCAGGGAAACTCCAAATACCCACTATAAGGCTAGGTTCACGTGCTTACATGTCAAGAAGGTGCAAAAAATTGTGGCTTTCCTGACAAACACAGAAGTGCACTGTCCTTTAGTAGACGCACAGCAGTGCCATTTATATTTAAAAGCGGAGTTCCACCCAAAAGTGGAAGTTCCTGATCCCCTGACATGCCACATTTGGCATGTCATTTGTTTTATGGGGGGAGGGGGGGTGGGTACGTAGTTTTAACAGGTACCTAGCTCTCACTCGGGCCACCTCTCCCCCTCCCTGCAATCTTCTGGGACATGTCACAGCATGGGACATGCACAGCACGACTCGCGCATGCGCAGTGCGCACCCAGCTATGAAGCCGTAAGCTGTCGCAGCTGGGTGCCCACACTTGTGATTCCGGCGCTGGGGAGAGGCAGGGGAGAGAACTGAGGGCTCAAGCGGCCGCATCGCTGGATCGTGGGACAAGGTGAGTGTGTGCTTTTTGTAGCTGCTAACTTTTAATAAACACAGAAACGTCTGCTTAAAGGGAAACCCCACATATCTATGAATCCTTAACACAAGTCCTTAGTGTATTCTGTCATGATTCCATTAACATAGACTTTACTTAAATGGGTCATGTTCAGCAGGCAGTACTGCCCACCAAATGAGACCGGGGGTTAATTTTTTTTGAGATAGATAGCATCATAGCTGCATCATGTGCATACTCCATATGGCTACATTTGAAGCTTAAAGGGGTGGAGACAGTAAAACTGCAGCTCAGCCACCTTATTATATGACCCCCTTCAAGCACAAGTGTAAGCAAGGCATTGGGGCTCATTCACACATGTGGGAGGGAGGTAAGTGTTTTAGTGCCCCAACCACCCACATGAAAAAGGAAATGATGCCAGCCAGGGCTATACACATGGCAAAATTGAAATGGCATTCACTGTACACAGTAGGTCAGCATTTGTAGGGTTAAAACAGGTGGTAGCAACATGTGGCCCCCTCACCAGCTGTCAAACACCAGCAATGATAGTTGCGTATCTGAACAAGCCCTTGGAGACCTTTCAGCCCCCCTTACTCCCTCAGTGCCGCCTAGATCCCTTTAGGACCATGCACCCCTCAGGGTCCACCTCCCCTCCAGACTGACACCAACAACATAACAACATATTTCCTTCCCAGTGATGCCGTCAACATAGGGACATTTTTTTCTTCCAGTGACACTACAGACGCAGGGACAATTTTCCCCAGGGACACCACCACTGCTGGGAAGAGCTTTCCTTCCAGTGACACTACCTTCCACTACCTGATATGTGTGCACCAATTTTAAACTCTCCAGGTTGCTAGAGTGTAACACTGGTAGAACTATTTCAGTGCATGTCACAAACATTACAGACCTTAAAACACTATTGGCCCAATTCCGGGGGGGGGGGGGGGGGGCGCAGTTTGCCATTTTCGCCCTGAGCACTGGGTGGCCTTGTTCCAGCACTGATTGCCAGCACTTTTCATTCCACAGTAACTCACCTGGTTTTCATTTCCTGCTCATCAGCTAGCCCTGCTGGCTATTTAAACTGCCTTTTTATTTTTTTGGGGATATTTATTATAGCAAAAAGTAAAAAATATTGCTTATTTTTTAAATTGTCACTTTTTTTGTTTATAGAAAAAATAAAAACCGCAGAGGTGATCAAATACCACCAAATGAAAGCTCTATTTGTGGGGAAAGAAAGGACTTCAATTTTGTTTGGGTACAACGTCGCACGACCACGCAATTGTCAGTTAAATCAATGCAGTGCAGTATCACAAAAAGGGCTTGGTCAGGAAGGGGGTAAATCCTTCCGGGGCTGAAGTGGTTAAAGCGGGATTCCGGCCTTAAAAAAAAAAGTAAAAGTCAGCAGCTACAAACACTGTAGCTGCTGACTTTAAATAAGTACTTACCTGTCCTGGGTGCCCGCGATGTCGGCTGCCCGAGGCCGACCCATCCCTCTGCTCTCGGGTCCTGTCACCGCCATCCTAGGTAAGGGAAACAGGCAGTGGAGCCTTGCGGCTTCACTGCCAGTTTCCTACTGCGCACGCATTAGCGGCGCTCTGAATGGCCCCGTGGTGTTCTGGGAACACACACAGTTTCCAGAAGACAATGGGGCCGCTCACCGAGGAAAAGGAAGAGGCAGATTAGGAATAGGATTAGGATTAGGAAGACTGCCAAGCAACAAGGGTTTAGGTAAGTTTAATATTTTTTTTTCAAATGGTTTTTTTTTTATTTTTTTTAGAATTGTTGGTGAATTTATTTTTTCAGGGTGGCCCTCCACTTTAAAGACTTCTGCCTAGCTGACTTCTCTTCTGGTTCCTGATCCTGTTTACTGCCTCTACTGCGCTGATCTCTGGATTCCTGTTTCACTGGCTTGTTCCTACTACCCTCTTTGTTTACTGAAGCAACTGGCCATCCAGCCTCCCTGGATTCATCCCCGGACTCCCTAGGAGAACAGGACCGGGACCCCCCCAGCACGTGTACCAGGATTGGGACAGGACCACCCCGGACCCGGCTCGCCTCAGCCAGCCCCCAGGTCTCCATCCGAGCAGTTCGCAACCATCTGGATGCCTGATCCGAGCCGCCAGCCTCATCGGATAGCCTCCAGGACAGGCCGCGGCTCTGGCCTAGCTCCGGCCCAGTGCCAGCCTGCCACTTCTCTCCCCCCCAGCCTTGATCGGCAGACCCGCGCACTCCCTCCAACCGGACCCCATCCACACTCTCAGACGGGACCGAGATGCGCTGGGAGTCCGAGCATCGGAGAGCCCACGGCTCGGGCCTAGCTTGGGCCAGCCCGGTGGCCATCTTGGTCCACCTGACGAGGCTACAGCACTCCACCAGCCTCCATAACTCATCCCCAGACTCCCCTGCAGTACTGAACCAGGACCCCAGTCCCACCGGACCCCCACCCAGCTCCCAGACCACCAGGGCACCTTCCGCAGCCGCCGTCCAGCCCCCTCTTCTCTAGCCAGCTAGACTCGAGGGACAGACCGCGGCTGCGGCCCAGCTCTGGCCATCGCCAGCCTACCCCTTCAGCTCACCCACTTTGGTTCAGCGTGCCAGCGGGCCTTCCTACCCAAACACCACCCCGCTACCAGACCACCGTTGGAGGCACCGAGGGATACAAGAGCCAGGATAAGAGCCAGGATAACCACGGCCCAGGCCTAGCCCCAGAGTCCAGCCCCACCCAGACGCGGCTGCAGGATTGGTAAGTAGTGGCCTAGGTCCCCTAGAGCCCTCCTTCTGTCCGTCAGCCCCCCGACTTTATCATCCTTCCTTCTTTCGCTCCATCTCCGGCATTTCCAGTCAGGTAAGTGACCCGGGGCACCACTCATAACAAAAAAAGAGAGAGGAAATGGGACTTTATATGAGGCAAGTCATTGGATAGTTTATTAAGAAATAGCAGATTTCATTAAGGAAAGTATCAATCTGTAATACAGGACACAATCCGGTGTAATACATTTACATAAATATTAATATAAAACAATTGTACAGAAGGAGGTACAGAGTAATAAATAAACATCTTAATTACAAAAGGACACTCATCCATTCATAAAAGTTCAATGAACATGATCGATTTAACACGGTAGACCAAAATTGTTTAAAGCATCAGTTTGATATAACGCACGTTTCATGGCTCTTGCCAATCATCAGGAGTAGGATGCTCTGAAAGTAAATCAGTAATGTTTATAAGTAGGGATATCCTTTAAACGGAGAAACAATCTCTCAAAAATAAAGGTGTGTAACTTACAGTGTGGTCAAATGGTGGCGCCCAACCTAGGATCCAAAGGGAGAAGGGGGACAAGGATAATCATCTCACCCGGGGCTGAGGTGAGGAATCCCGTCCAGGCCAGAAAACAGCAGCCAGGTGAGGACCAGGTGACCAGGTCACAACCATGTGGTTCTGGTGTGTGCTTATCAGTCCAAACTGCTCTGCAATAGTAAGAAAATGACATCATGTGAAATTAATGTGTGTAAGTAATGAGTGGTGCCTATGTCAGTAGGTGAGCGAAGTGATGAATGGTGTTGTGATAGAGTGTATGAATTAAAAAACAAAGAAAAAACCCCGCAAAAATAAAATAAAAAAAGTGTGTGATTGTGTACAAAACAAAAATGAATAATGGGCTGTGTAATGTGAAAGCTATAACCCAAAGAAATGTAGTGACAAGTATGAAGCAAATAAAATTACCTTGTGTGTGGGTCTGACTGGAGATATAACTGCTATCCTGCTGGTGTGAAAGGTTGATGTGAAATGGTCAGCCGGCCAGCCTGAGCAGCTTATATCAGGCATAGGGTGGGTCCCCACCAACACCATGAGCCCCAATAGGACGGAGAGAGGGAGTGTGCACAAAGCCCAGGCAATTAAGTGCACCGAGCAGAGCATCAACTCATGATGCCGGGTGAGATGATTATCCTTGTCCCCCTTCTCCCTTTGGATCCTAGGTTGGGCGCCACCATTTGACCGCACTGTAAGTTACACACCTTTATTTTTGAGAGATTGTTTCTCCCTTTAAAGGATATCCCTACTTATAAACATTACTGATTTACTTTCAGAGCATCCTACTCCTGATGATTGGCAAGAGCCATGAAACGTGCGTCGAGTTATATCAAACTGATGCTTTAAACAATTTTGGTCTACCATGTTAAATCGATCATGTTCATTGAACTTTTATGAATGGATGAGTGTCCTTTTGTAATTAAGATGTTTATTTATTACTCTGTACCTTCTTCTGTACAATTGTTTTATATTCATATTTATGCAAATGTATTACACCGGATTGTGTCCTGTATTACAGATTGACACTTTCCTTAATGAAATCTGCTATTTCTTAATAAACTATCCAATGACTTGCCTCATATAAAGTCCCATTTCCTCTCTCTTTTTTGTTGTATACATATTAGGGATGGAGGCTAGTCATTGCTTGAATTATGTGTAGTATGTTGTGATAGGTCGCATCTATTATATCACCACTCATAACAGTTGATCCAGGGTCCCCTGGTCCGATCGTCTCTCGGGGGGGGGGTCAGGAAGGAATTTTTTCCTCTGCTGCAGCAATTGGCTAGCTCAGGTATAAGGGGGGAGGTGCTGCGCTAACCAGAAGAAAGCTGTAAATCTCTGCCTGTGGTCAATTAATAAAATGACATAAAATCGCATAATAAATTGCATAAATAAGTGTTGACACTAAAAAACATTCAAGTCTTAATAATCAGCATCATATGTATGTGAAAAAAGTGCATAAAAATCCTTTTCAATTGGTATATACTAAATGACAAAAAAATTGCATGTTAAATCGCATAAATAAGTGTTGGCACTAAAAACATATAAATCTAGATAATCATGTGTTGGTTCACAAAGGGACATAAACACTACTTCATGTGAATAATTCTAAATAAAAATACATAGAATAAATCAGAAATAACCATCAAAAACATATCCTTATAAATGGTGCAAAACGTACAAAGTGCCAGTGCTTAAAGGTGATCTAGATATCGCAAATAAAACACATCAATCCAACGCAATATGGATAATAAATAATATAAATAAATGTCCCAATAATAGTTATATAAAATATATTGTGCTGGCCTGCGAAACAAATGACCAATGACATGCCAGTAAGTGCAGCAAACTTAAAGTGCCAGTGTAAAAGTCATTGAAGGTGCAAAAGCAAGTTCTGGTGTATTCAACAAAACAACAGTGGGGTGTCTGGGATGCAATTCACTCATTACCTGGTTAATACATACTTCACTATCAAGTACCTTTGTCCTGCATATTCCTGTACATACATACCTGAGATGTGGAGGCTGAGCTAGGATCCGCGCTGGTCCAGGACCCCTGATAGGACCATAGCCACTTGTAATCAGCTGCCATTAGGATAACCCAACACCGGCAAGCGTGGATATAGGGACGCGATTGAGGCTCAGGACCTGGCGTTTTAGCTACAATTCATGCGGTTGACCTAGCACCGCTAGGTAAGGGGCCACTGCTTACATTAGTGTTTTATGCACGAAGAGGACACTGAGTGAATTGCATCCCAGACACCCCACTTGTTTTGTTGAATACACCAGAACTTGCTTTTGCACCTTCAATGACTTTTACACTGGCACTTTAAGTTTGCTGCACTTACTGGCATGTCATTGGTCATTTGTTTCGCAGGCCAGCACAATATATTTTATATCACTATTATTGGGACATTTATTTATATTATTTATTATCCATATTGCGTTGGATTGATGTGTTTTATTTGCGATATCTAGATCACCTTTAAGCACTGGTACTTTGTACGTTTTGCACCATTTATAAGGATATGTTTTTGATGGTTATTTCTGATTTATTCTATGTATTTTTATTTAGAATTATTCACATGAAGTAGTGTTTATGTCCCTTTGTGCATCAACACATGATTATCTAGATTTATATGTTTTTAGTGTCAACACTTATTTATGCGATTTAACATGCGATTTTTTTTGTCATTTAGTATATACCAATTGAAAAGGATTTTTTATGCACTTTTTTCACATACACATGATGCTGATTATTAAGACTTGAATGTTTTTTAGTGTCAACACTTATTTATGCGATTTATGCGATTTATTATGCGATTTTATGTCATTTTATTAATTGACCACAGACAGAGATTTACAGCTTTCTTCTGGTTAGCGCAGCACCTCCCCCCTTATACCTCAGTTTGATTTTGGACTTATGTCTGACCCTTGCTTCGGTGCATGCAGCTGTCCAGTCGCATACGTGCATTTTTACTATTTTTCTGAGTTCTTGTTTTCTTTTCTTTTTCCAATTGGGTAGCGCAGGAATATTCTTATTACAATTGGCTAGCTCAGCTAGGGGTTTTTCACCTTCCTCTGGATCAACGGGAAGGTAGGCCAGTGGGCCCCCCCTCCATCACCACAGAAAGAACTTTTGCACCTTCATCAGCACCATCAGCTACACCACCCCCCTTTATCAGCGGCACCCCTTAGGACCACCATCTACTCAGCAACTGCAATCGTCGCTTCATCAGTATCATCATTGCATCATCCTTTTAGCATCAACTCTTTTTCTCACCATGTGCAACTTCAAATACTGAGCGGACGCCCTCCACAGGCTAAGAAATACCACCTCAACTTTACCAACCTCCATTCAAAAAATACTAAGAAAAGAACAATTACTAAAGACCAACCTACATTCCGAACACTTCAAAACCACATTATCAACCAAAATAGCAATGCTAAATTCAAACCACTCAACGGAACAAACTCTCAACTCCTTGAACAGGACATTACTACAAACAGCAGACAAAGTGGCTCCAAAACGTAGAATGCGCATCAGCAAAAAGAACTCTGGATGGTTTAATGGCACTCTTACTTCACTGAAGCAGGAAGGTAGAAAAGCCGAAAGAGCCTGGAGAAGAAATTCTACAAAGGAAAAGCACACTAACTACAAAGCACTCACCAAGAAATATCACATCTTCAAAGCAAAAAAAGAACATTTCTCAAACACCATCTCAACAGCCTTAAACTGCCCTCGGGAACTTTTTAAAATAGTCGCGCAGACTATGAACCCTACCTGCCTAGAGACTCCAGCATACGAAACTCAAGAATTCTGTAATGAGTTATCAGATTTTTTCATCGACAAAATCGACAACATTCGGAAAACAATTCAACAGAAAAAAACAACCAACCTCATTCAACTAAAGCAAAAAGAGAAAATCGACATAAACACAAGTCACACAAGCACCAAATTTCTTGCTGATCCCAATCACCACTGACACCATCAAAAACATCATCAGAAGCCTCAGAGATAGCACATCACCAAACAACATCATTCCCACAAAACTCCTGAAAGAATGTTCCGACATTCTGGCTCCTACGATAACACATCTCATAACTCAATCGTTCAAAGAAGGGATTGTTCCAATCGCCCTCAAGCAAGGCATCGTCAAACCCCTCCTAAAGAAACCTACCCTCGATCCTAAAGATCCTAACTACCGCAGACTGGTTACAAGCCTCAACTCCATCTTCAAGATTATGGAAAAAGCAGTAGTACAACAGCTACAATGCCACTTGGACACACACAAACTCTTGGACCCACTGCAATCAGGCTTCCACCCAGGCCATGGAACAGAAACGGCACTTCTCAAAATATGGGACGACGCCCTTGAAGCAGCAGATGATGGAGAATCATGTCTCCTGGTACTGTTGGACCTCAGGGCAGTGTTCGACACAGTGGACCACAATACCCTACTCATCCGCCTCACAGAAGTAGCTGGAGTCTCAGATTCAGATCTACCATGGTTCGCATCCTTCCTACAAAATCGTTCACAGACATTGAAACCAGGAGCCTTCACCTCTGAAACTCACGCAATTTCTTGTGGAGTCCCTCAAGGTTCACCCTTATCACCAGTGCTCTTCAACATCTACATCCGTCCACTCCTGCAAATCATTAGAAAATCAGACCTCTGCTTCCATTCATACGCTGATGACACCCAACTCTACTTTCGCATCACCAGTCAAAAAGACCACTACCAGTGACTAGAAAAATGCCTCACATTGATAGATGACTGGATGACCACGAGCTCCCTCAAACTCAACGGATCCAAAACAGAGCTTCTTCTCCTCCACGCAAACCGTAATACAAAAACTAAGAACCCTTGGACATCACCCACTATCCTTGGACAGACCATCTCCCCAAGCACCAAAACCAAAAGTCTCGGAGTCATCTTTGACTCGGAAATGTCGATGGATGCACAAATAGGATCAGTAGTCAGTGGATCTCACCATCTCCTTCGCCTACACGTAGACTCATCCCCTTCATTCCAGAAGAGGACAAAGCAGCAGTAGTTGGAACAATCATCAATTCCCGGCTCGACTACTCAAACTCCCTCTACATAGGACTACCTAAATACCAGATTGCACATCCAAAACACTGCAGCAAGACTGGTAACAGGAAAAAAAACCCCTGGGAATCCATCTCCCCATCCCTGAGGAGCCTACATTGGCTAACCGTAAAGGACCGGATCACTTTCAAGACCCTCTGCCTCACCCATAAATGCACTCAAGGAAACGCTCCACAATACCTATGTGATAAAATAAAACTCTACACACCTAAGCGCAGTCTTCGATCAACCAACCAAAACCTCCTCCTCATTCCCAAGTCCCATTACAAATCAAAGGGAGAACGAAGATTCACAGTCCAAGGACCACGGCTATGGAACGCTCTACCCACCAGCATCCGCATGGAAGAAAATCATCGGACCTTCAGAAAAAAACTCAATTCCCATCTCTTCTAAGAAACAGGACTAACAGCATGGATCAAGCGCCTTGAGGTGATTCAGTTCACATTTGCAGCGCTATACAAATCTTTCATTCATTCATTCATTCACTGAACCCTGGCTATGTTTGACTACGATAGCTCTGTTTGTACCATTTTACCATTTTATTAAAAAGTGTGATTTTTACTGCACTTCTTTCGCAGTCTGATTCATGGTTCCTGACAGCAAGTCCACTACCTCATCTGCATGCTGTGGTTGAATGGCACAGGCAACATCATTAACAGAGGGAATGATGCCCTGCCTGAGGATGGACCACGTCCACCTTTGCCTGTGGACACATACATTGCTGGCCCCCTCTTGGTGCCATGGGAATGTCTGCCTCTCCTTGTTGGCCTCCCAGACATGATAGGGGGGTGCTTATTAACAAAATGTAATAAAGATGTGGAAATGTGTGCGTGGATGCACTTTAATCAATGGAAAGTGATGTTTGGTGCACTTTAAATTGAGTGCTCACTACACAGACACACTCCACTGACACACACACTACACAGACACACCCCACTGACTACAATGTGCTGCAGTAAAACTGCACTGATGCACTGCAATATACTGTGGTAAATGTGCACTAAGGCACTGAAATATACTGCATTAAACATGCAGTAGCACACACAAATATACGGTGTTAAACGTGCAGTAACGCACTGATATATACTGCGTTAAACAACCAGTAAAGCACTGATAAAATACTGTGTTAAATGTGCAGTAGCGCACTCAAATATATGATGTTAAACGTGCAGTAATGCACTGATATATGCTGCGTTAAATGTGCAGTAACACAAATATTTACTGTGTTAAACAAACAGTAACACACTGATATATACTGCGTTAAATGTGCAGTGGAAAGTGGTGTAAAGTGCACCAAACACCACTTTCAATGGAAAGTGGTGTTTGGTGCACTTTAAATTGAGTGCTCACCACACAGGCACTGCAATATACTGTGGTAAACGTTCACTAATGCACTGAAATATATTTCATTAAACGTGCAGTAGCACACTCAAATATACGGCGTTAAACATGCAGTAACACACTGATATATACTGCATTAAATGTGCAGTGACACAGATATATACTGCGTTTAACAAACAGTAACACACTGATATATACTGCGTACAATATGCAGTAACGCACTGATATACAGTATGGACAGAAAGTATTCAGACCCCCTTACATTTTTAAACTCTTTGTTATATTGCAGCCATTTGCTAAAATCATTTAAGTTCATTTTTTCCTCATTAATGTACACACAGCACCCCATATTGACAGAAAAACACAGAATTGTTGACATTTTTTCAGATTTATTAAAAAAAGAAAAACTGAAATATCACATGGTCCTAAGTATTCAGACCCTTTGGTCTGAGCTGGGAGTGAGACAAGAGATATTCAAGGGTAAGCCAGATCGGTAACAGGTGATCAGAAACAGCAGCAAACACAGGAACAGGAAGCTGAAGACCAGTCAGCAATGTCCATGTGCCACAGTCATCCTTTTAAAGGCCTGAGGAAGCCAGGATCTGATGTGCATTGTGTGTTCGCTGTGGCGATCGTGCATTCACAATATGTGTATTTGTGCGGGTGTGGCCATATTGGTAATTGGCTACTGTGCCAGGTCTGCATATAACTATGCTCCAGCGTGTTCCCTGACAGATATATACTGCAATAAACATGCAGTAACACACTGATATATACTGCGTTAAATGTGCAGTAACTCAGTGATATATGCTGCGTTAGACGTAAAGTAATGCACTGATATATACTGTGTTAAACATGCAGTAATGCACTGATATATACTGCAGGAAACCTGCCCTGACAATTTAAACTGACACTAAAGTAACAATGAATGGTCACACTGCACTCACACTGAACTATACACTAAACTGATATTCTACACTGACAATTAGGGATGGGCGAATGGTTCAGCCCGAGCATAAATTTGGGCCAAACTTTGGTTGTTTGGATGTTCTGCAGAACACCGAACAATATGCAGTGTTTGGGGCAAATTCAAAAGCCGCCGGAACGCCGTTAAAGTCTATGGTACATTAACATTAAAAATCAAAAGTGATAATTTTAAAGGCTTATATGCAAGTTATTGTCATAAAAAGTGTTTGGGGAAAGCCATGGGGAAGTCCCCGTGCGTCAGAGGGGGGTGGGTCACCTGGGAATGTCACCGTGTGGCCCTGCCCCCAGTTATATAAGAAGTGCCAAATTGAAGACGCGTCATACGGCGGGTGCCTCCCATGTAGGCGGGTCGGTCACGGCTTTGTTTTTTTTTTTTCTTTTTTGGTCCATCGGTAGAGCGAGAGAAGATGAATGGATTTCATGGGACATTTTTATTTTTTTATTTTTTAATAACTTGTCCCAAGCTGTGTCTTGTCTTCTGTACCATTTTGACACTTTTTTGTGAAATGGTACCCGTTACCATTTCACATAGGGGGGACTTGTTAAAGGGGACTTCCAGATTCCGATAAGCCCCTCACCCGCAGACCCCCACAACCACCGGACAAGGGTTGTTGGGATGAGGCCCTTGTCCCCATCAACATGGGGACAAGGTGCTTTGGGGGGCTACCCCAAAGCACCCTCCCCATGTTGAGGGCATGTGGCCTGGTGCGGTTAAGGAGGGGGGGTGCTCTTTCACCCCCCCTTTTCCTGCGGCCTGCCAGGTTGCATGCTCAGATAAGGGTCTGGTATGGATTTTTGGGGTGACCCCCACGCCATTTTTTTTTAAATTTTGGCATGGGGTTCCCCTTAATATCCATACCAGACCTGAAGGGCCTGGTATGGAATTTGGGGGGACCCCCATGCAATTTTTTTTTTAATTTTGGTTCGGGGTTCCCCTTAATATTCATACCAGACCCAAAGGGTGTGGTAATGGACTAGGGGGGATCCCATGCCGTTTTTTTCAATGACTTCTGCATTATAGCCGCAAGTACTTTTAAATGTCTTTTTTCCTTTAGAAATGCCATTTTGTGCAGGGACTGTTCTAAACATGGGAAAAATGCGCCACTTTACAGGCATACTATAGATACCCCCAGGTACGAAATTTAAAGAAATATTTCACTTTTATTGTTTCATTTTAAGCAGTATTAAAATCACTGCTCCTGAAAAAAACCCTTTTTAAATTTTTTTTTTTTTTTGCATTGATACATGTCCCCTGGGGCAGGACTCGGGTCCCCAAACACTTTTTATGACAATAACTTGCATATAAGCCTTTAAAATTAACACTTTTGATTTTTCATGTTAATGTCCCATAGACTTTAATGGTCTTCGTGTGTTCTGCCCGAATTTTTTGCCTGTTCGGTATGTTCTGGTGCGAACCGAACCGGGGGGGGTGTTCGGCCCATCCCTACTGACAACAGAAGCACAATAGTACACTATAGCACACTAACTTGCTAGCAGCACTGAACAGAGCCCTGTTCTATCTCTCTCCTAGTGAGCACTGACTTTATTTTAAAAAATTGTTAATCTTGGCCTGAGTGCACTATAATTTGGCTTCTACACATAAGGCTTGCTCACTGTGGTGCAAAACTTTGTTATTTCCATCCAAAGTCTGCCAACGAGACACCAGAATTTATCCAAAAAAAACTCTAATCTTGTTCTGAGTGCACTAAATTGTGGCCTCAATATACAGACTGGCTCTTCAAGCTGTTGTTTACAAAATAAAGAACGCTTGCAGGGAAAATCAATTTAAATATCTGTGTCTGTGTTGAAAGTGTATGATTAAACATTTCATTGCTAACAGATTCCTGGTGGAAATATCATGCATTTCCAATAGGTACAGTATCTGCTTGCAATGAAATGGTTAATTTCATACACTTCTAACAGAGATCTGAAAGGGTTAACCACGCACTTCCAACTGAGATCTCATCTGCCAGCAGTAAAAGGGTTATTTGTGTCTGGTCACCACTCACCAGGGATCTTCTAGCAATGAAGCTTTTTTGAAATGTTAGCTACTATGCATGTGAAAGGGTCACACTGTTGGACCCTTGATGGGAGTAAAAAATAAATAAAAGGCCCTGTGACGGGAGTAAAAAATCATGCTTTATTGAAGGGGGCCCTTCATAGTTTCTTGCACCGGGGCCCTGAAGGTTCTTGTTACACCTCTGGTCTGTGGCCTAAAATAAATACATTTAGCATATTTGGATATCATAAGAGTAAAATTGACTTTACTGGGTTGGCTACTAGGGATGAGCTTCGTGTTCGAGTCGAACCAATGTTCGACTCGAACATCGCCTGTTCGCTCGTTCACCAAATTGCGAATGATATGGGCCGTTTTTGCCAAATTTGTGTGGCGCGTCATGGCCCATAATTCACTGCTGCATCGCAGTGCATTGCTGACTGATGATTAGCCAAGCATGCACTATGACCCGCATTATTATTATTAATTAATATTAATTATGGCTCAGGGGGTTTGGTACACGCCCCACGCTATATAAGGCCACCTGCATAGCGGCCCTGTGTAGTGTGTGTTCTGGCGTTGAGAGACAGAGACAGAGAGACAGTGTCATTTGATTTAAGTTAGATAGATTAGGCAGGACAGTCAGTGAGTTAGCTGCACTTACAGAGTATTGTGTATATATATGCATCCCAGGTGTTGTATGTATGTATATATATATATATATATATATATATATATATATATATATATATATATATATATACACTGTATTCAGTTTAGCTAGATCCGTTCCTGTTATTATCTTCCCACTGAAAGGCAGGCTTGTGTTGTTACAGTATTTACAGCTATCTGAAGAAAATTGCTAGTGTTCTTCTGATCTTATTAGTACCACAGTCAGGCAGCTAGACTATTTACAGTTAGTGTAGTGCGTCCTCCTCACAGTGTTCAGCTAAAGCTACAAGTTAGTGTAGTGCATCCTCCTCACAGTGTTCAGCTAAAGCTAAAAGTTAGTGTAGTGCGTCCTCCTCACAGAGTTCAGCTAAAGCTACAAGTTAGTGTAGTGCGACCTCTGCACAGTGTTCAGCTAAAGCTACAAGTTGGTGTAGTGCGTCCTCTGAACAGTGTTCATCTAAAGCTACAAGTTAGTGTAGTGCACAGTGTTCAGCTAAAGCTACAAGTTAGTGTAGTGCGTCCTCCTCACAGTGTTCAGCTAAAGCTACAAGTTAGTGTAGTGCGTCCTCCTCACAGTGTTCAGCTAAAGCTACAAGTTAGTGTAGTGCAACCACTGCACAGTGTTCAGCTAAAGCTACAAGTTAGTGTAGTGCATCCTCCTCACAGTGTTCAGCTAAAGCTAAAAGTTAGTGTAGTGCGTCCTCCTCACAGTGTTCAGCTAAAGCTACAAGTTAGTGTAGTGCAACCTCTGCACAGAGTTCAGCCAAAGCTACAAGTTAGTGTAGTGTGTCCTCTGAACAGTGTTCAGCTAAAGCTACAAGTTAGTGTATTGCATCCTCCTCACAGTGTTCAGCTAAAGCTACAAGTTAGTGTAGTGCGTCCTCCTCACAGTGTTCAGCTAAAGCTACAAGTTAGTGTAGAGCAACCTCTGCACAGAGTTCAGCCAAAGCTACAAGTTAGTGTAGTGTGTCCTCCCCACAAGCTACCTGTAGAAGGTTGGTGGTGTTTTCCTGATCCCATCACTACCGCAGGCAGCTACATTATTTACACGTTAGTGTAGTGCAAACTCTGCACAGTGTTCAGCTAAAGCTACCTGTAGAAGGTTGGTGGTGTTTTCTTGAACCTACCACTACCGCAGACAGCTACATTATTTTAACGTTAGTGTAGTGCGTCCTCTTCAGAGTGTTCAGCTAAAGCTATATGTAGAAGGTTGGTGGTGTTTTCCTGATCCTATCACTACCGCAGGCAGCTACATTATTTACACGTTAGTCTAGTGCGACCTCTGCACAGTGTTCAGCTAAAGCTACCTGTAGAAGGTTGGTGGTGTTTTCCTGATCCTACCACTACCGCAGGCAGCTACATTGTTTACACGTTAGTCTAGTGTGACCTCTGCACAGTGTTCAGCTAAAGCTACCTGTAGAAGGTTGGTGGTGTTTTCCTGATCCTATCACTACTGCAGGCAGCTACATTATTTACACGTTAGTGTAGTGCATCCTCTTCACAGTGTTCAGCTAAAGCTATATGTAGAAGGTTGGTGGTGTTTTCCTGATCCTATCACTACCGCAGGCAGCTACATTATTTACACGTTAGTCTAGTGCGACCTCTGCAGAGTGTTCAGCTAAAGCTACCTGTAGAAGGTTGGTGGTGTTTTTATGATCCTATCACTACCGCAGGCAGCTACATTATTTTAACGTTAGTGTAGTGCGTCCTCTTCACAGTGTTCAGCTAAAGCTATCTGTAGAAGATTGGTGGTGTTTTCCTTATCCTTTCACTATCGCAGGCAGCTACATTATTTTAACGTTAGTGTAGAGTGTCCTCTTCACAGTGTTAAGCTAAAGCTATCTGTAGAAGGTTGGTGGTGTTTTCCTGATCCTATCGCTACCACAGGCAGCTACATTATTTTAACGTTAGTGTAGTGCGTCCTCTGCACAGTGTTCAGTTAAATCTACAAGTTAGTGTAGTGCGACCTCTGCACAGTGTTCATCTAAAGCTACCTGTAGAAGATTGGTGGTGTTCTCAAACTATAGGCAGGCAGTTGATTTTGCTAGCTGCAGTATCAGTATATATATATATATATATATATATATATATATATATATATATATCCCAGCTTAGTGCAGCTACATTTCACTGCAGGCCATTAGTATGTTTGGAAGGCCAACAAGGAGAGGCAGACAGTCACAAGCCAATAAAAGAGGGCAAGCAGGCTCGGTGTCTAGAGGCAACAGTGCTGGTCGTGGAGACGGTGCATCATCATTAGCACGTGGCCGTGAGACACGCTTGGCCTTTTTTTCCGCAGCTGGCCATGTTGAGCTGCAACATGCGGAAGACTTGGTCGAATGGATGACCAAGCCGTCCTCATCCTCTTTGTCCTCTCTCACCCATGCTCAGGCTACTTTATCTGGCAAAGCAGCTTCCAACGCGGCCTCTTCCCTTGGCTCAATGGCATCAGTGACTCTTTCCTTAGCCCCACCATGTCCTCCTGAGGAGTCCCTCGAACTGTTTGACCACAGTGTTGGGTACATGCTCCAGGAGGATGCCCAGTGTTTAGAAGGCTCTGATGAGGATACTGAGCTAGATGAAGGCAGTAACATGAGCACGGACAGAGGGGGTGCCCAAGAAGGACATCAATCTGACAGTCATGATCCCCCTGCTGCAGCATACTGCCAGGTTTGCTCCAGTGATGAGATGGGAGGGGATGATGAGGTCACTGACTCAACGTGGGTGCCTGATAGGAGAGAGGAAGAGGAGGAGGAAGCACATCACCAATGAGGCAGGATGCCCTCCAGGGGCCAGCCTAAGGGCAGCACACTGACTGCATCACACCCCAAAGCTCCACATGTGCAGGGCGCTGCTGTCTCTGCTCGTTATTCCAAAAGTTCTTTAGTGTGGGCCTTTTTTGAGACGAGTGCATCAGATCACACCACTGCTATTTGCAACATATGTCTCAAGCATATCTCGCGTGGCCAAAACATCTCCCGCTTGGGAACCACATGCTTGACCAGACATGTGTTGACCTGCCATGCAGTTCGTTGGCAAGCGTATCTAAAAGACCCACACCAAAGAACAAAGAGGACCTCTCCTTGCTCCTCATCAGCTGAGATCTCCAACCCCACTATACCTTCAGTCCTCTCTGAGACCTGCACTGAGAGGAATGAAGGTGTAGAATTAGGTGTGTCACAGACAAGTAATTGTGGGCAATCTGCTTTCAGTACACTGACGTCAGATTGTACCAGGCAGATTTCCCTGCCCCAGCTGCTGCACCGCTGAAAGAAGTTCACTCCCAGCCATCCACATGCCCAGCGGTTGAATACTAGCTTGGCAAAATTGCTAGCACTTCAACTGCTACATTTTCAGTTGGTAGACTCTGCCCCCTTCCGTGAGTTTGTGGAATGTGTGGTTCCACAGTGGCAGGTACCCAAATGCCACTTTTTCTCAAGGAATACGATTCCAGCTCTCTACCGGCATGTGGAAGGCAATGTCTTGGCCTCGCTGGACAGGGTGGTCAGCGGTAAGGTGCATATTACCGCTGACTCATGGTCCAGCAGGCATGGACAGGGATGTTACCTAAGTTTCACGGCGCATTGGGTGACTCTGCTGGCAGCTGGGAAGGATGCAGGACAAGGCGCAGTAGTGTTGGAGGTTGTTCCGCCACCACGCCTCCAAAATGCCACTACTAATGATTCTGACACACCTCTCTCCTCCACCCCCTCCTCTTCTTCTTCCTCCATGGCCTCTTCCTGTGCTTTGTCCTTGGAACCAGCGGTGCTCCGTAGGCATTCAAGGGGCTACACAAGTATGCAGGCCAAAAGATGCCATGCAGTGCTTGAGCTGGTGTGCTTGGGGGACAGGAGCCAAACTGGGGCTGAGGTTCTGTCAGCTCTGCAGGGGCAGGTTCAGAGGTGGTTGATGCCACGCCAACTTAAGTCAGGAATGGTAGTTTGTGACAATGGCACCAACCTCCTCTCCGCCCTCCGACAGGGACAACTGACCCATGTGCCCTGTTTGGCTCACGTCCTTAACTTGGTGGTGCAGCGGTTCTTGGGCAGGTACCCAGGCTTACAGGATGTCCTGAGACAGGCCAGGAAAGTCTGTGTGAATTTCTACAGGTCATATAATGCTGATGCTTGGCTGACTGACCTCCAAAAGGAATTTAACCTGCCCAGGAACCGCCTAATCTGTGACATGCCCACCAGGTGGAACTCAACGTTGGCCATGCTGCACATGCAACAGAGGGCCATCAATGAGTACCTGTGCAACTATGGCACCAGGACAGGGTCAGGGGAGCTTGTTTTTTTTCCCACGCCAGTGGGCCATGATCAGGGATGCATGCACTGTCCTGTCACCATTTGAGGAGGCCATGAGGATGGTGAGCAGTGACAGTGCATGCATCAGTGACACTGTCCCCCTTGTCCACCTGTTGGAGCACACACTGCGTGGATTAATGGACAGGGCACTTGAGGCAGAACAGAGACAGGAAGGAGGACTTCCTTAGCTCTCAAGGCCCCCTTTATCCAGACAGTGTTCCTGCGTGCCTGCCGATCACACAGGAAGTGGAGGAGGAGGAGGATTGTGTCAGTATGGAGGTGGAGCCTGGCACTCAGCATCAGCAGCAGTCTTTAAGGGATCATTACAGTCCCAAGAAACACATGGACTTGTACTGGATGGGAGGAGGTGGCTGCGGATCATGTTGTCCTTAGTGACCCAGAGGACTCCAGACCGAATTTTTTAAAAATTATTAAATGTAAGAGCATTACTTTAAATAAATACCCCCCCCCCCATTTTAAAACTATATTACGCTAGTGGAGCCTTCTTTTCTCCCCCTCCCCTATTTGTTTATTTTCTCCACTGTTGAGAAAACTAGATCGGAGCCACATAGAAGGAACGATGGAGGAATAACAAAGCAATTGAGGTTCGCAGTGACAACTGCTACATCAAAAAGCTACAATCACTGAATGCCTGTTTACTACAAATTGGAGGTGAGGGTTCTGTGAGACCACAGTAGGAGACACCACCAGCAGGGATACATATCCATTACACTCTACATGCCAGAATTGAATAGAAGAATTGTATACAGACTGTTTATATGCTGCTACCCATTTATCTCCTCCAAGAACTTTTCATTCTTATAATCTGTATTTTAATTGAGCACTGAAGCGGACTATCATTGCACATTTATTTATACTTGCTGCTTTATGGTAACATTTATAGCATTGGTTGCACAAATCACTTATTATTAATTATTAATGACTGCAGGTAGTTCTGTTTTTATTCATGGCATTTTTAAATTTAATATATATCACCACTGCAGGAAGTATTGTTTTTTATTCACGGCAGTTTTTAGATTTAATATATATCACCACTGAAGGAAGTTTTGTTTTTCATTCACGGTCATTTTAGATACATTATATATCACCTAAATAGAAGACAGTGGCGATAGCTATATACTGCAACATAGAGATCCTTGATCCTTGCAACAATAGCCTCAGTAACCACTATCCTAATTGGTATAACGTTGTTTGCCTTCTTCACAGATTTTACACATATTTATTTATCATTGATTAATATTGCACAAAATTTATTTGATCATTTACTGACTCCAGACCGAATGCCTCAGCAAACCTACGCTGCATAGCCTCCCTGATCCTGCAAAGCCTGTGGAAGGATCCTCGTATTCGTGGTATCAAGGAGAAGGAACAATACTGGCTGGCAACCCTCCTTGATCCACGTTACAAGGGTAAGGTTACAGACCTTATCTTGTCGTCGCAGAGGGAGCAGAAGATGAAACATCTTCGGGAGGCCTTGCAGAAAGGTCTGTGCAACGCATTCCCAGAGACTGGGAGATTACAAACTCCTGTTTCTGGACAACGTGTTGCTGAGGCTTCGGTCAGTCAAAGAAGGAGCGGTGGAGAAGGTGGCCATCTGACCAATGCGTTCAGACAATTTTTTAGTCCGCAGCCCCAAGGTATAATCGGTTCCAGCAACCATTGCCAATGTCTGTTTTACATGGTGCAGGGATACCTAGGGGCAAGATCTGACTTGGACACCTTTCCCACCGAAAATCTTCTGGGTTACTGGGTCTTGAGGATGGATCACTGGCCAGAGCTTGCACAGTTTGCAATTGAGCTACTGGCCTGTCCTGCATCCAGCGTTCTTTCGGAACGCACATTCAGTGCCGCTGGAGGCTTTGTAACCGATCACAGGGTGCGTCTGTCCACCGACTCGGTCGATCGACTGACCTTCATAAAAATGAATCAGTCTTGGATCACCACCAGTTAATAAGCACCTGATGCTGATGTAACCGAATAATTTTTTTTGAAATGTCAGATCCCTTCAAAGACTGCCTATGCTGATACTGAGTGACAATCCTGTTATACTGAGTAATTATCCTCTTCCTCCTCATTGATCATGATGATAGCTTGTAAGAACATTTTTGGTTCTGGGCACCGCCAGTCCTGCCTCCAGTGCCTAAGGCCCAATTTTTCAGCCCCTGTCTAACCGGGGCATGTAATTAAAATTTTTCATGCAATTCTTTGTAGCAGGGCTAGTTCCTGCACTCCAACTAGAGTATCTGTGAGGTGCTGCAGTGTTGTGGCACCAGTGCCTAAGGCCCAATTTTTCAGCCCCTGTTTAACAGGGGCGTGTAATTAAAATTTTTGATGCAATTTCTTGCAGCAGGGCTAGTTCCTGTGCTCCAACTAGAGCATCTGTGAGGGGTTCCAGTGTTGTGGCACCACCACCACCACCAAAGGCCCAATTTTTCTGCCCCTGTTCAACAGGGGCATGTAATTACAATTTTTGATCTAATATTTCACAGCAGAGGCCCGTTTCTGCCCCCACCAAGAGTATCTGTGAAGACTAATGCCGCGTACACACGGTCGGACTTTTCGTCTACAAAAGTCCGACAGCCTGTCCGACAGACTTCCGGCGGACTTTCGGCGGACTTGCGGCAGACTTTCTAACGAACGGACTTGCCTACACACGACCACACAAAAGTTCGACAGCCTAGTACGCGGTGACGTACACCAAGTCCGGCGAGACTATAAAACGGAAGTTCAATAGCCCGTACGACACCCTTTGGGCTCCTTCTGCTAATCTCGTGTTTATCTTGTGTTAGTAGAAGTTTGGTGAGAGACGATTCGCGCTTTCAGTTCGTTTTAACTGTTGTTCAGTCTGTGCTTGTGAGGTTTGTATCTGCTTTTCAGTGTGTTTGGTCAGTTGGCATTGAGAAATCTTTGTTTTATTGTCCGCTCGTTCCTGATTTTCAGGTCGCTCTTCACAGGCCTTGCTGTTCTTCAGTGCGTTCTGTTTAGTGCGTTCTGACCAGCCGACCGTTTTGAAACCATGTTACCTGTACGTACTCGTCGTCGAGCTCGTGCATTGTATGTGTTTGGTGCTGTAGTTTATTCTTCAGACCAAGACCAGTCCATGAACAGGGCGAGGAGGAGTTCATGGACCAAGAATTGGTTGCTCCAGCGTGACCAGTTCTGTCACATGCCATTGCTCCGTGAGATCCGTGAGAATAATCCTGAGGATTTCAGGAACTTTCTCCGGATGACGGACCCCGTTTTTGACCGTTTGTTGGCTTTGCTGACCCCCTATATCAGCAGGCAGGATACCTGCATGAGGCAAGCCATCACTCCGGAGCAGAGGCTAGTTGCCACGTTGCGGTACTTGGCGACAGGGAGAAGCCTGCAGGACCTCAAGTTCTCGACAGGCATCTCCCCCCAGGCTCTGGGGATCATTATCCCAGAGACCTGTTCTGCCATCATCCAGGTCCTGCAGAAGGACTATATTAAGGTAAGATATTTTTCTTTTATTAGCATCACATGTTCTTTTATGTAATCTTTGATAATGTAATGTATTTCTTGCCTCAAACACTACTTACCATCATTGCAATATAGTGTGAATGTCCCCTTTTTATCCTCACACATGCTGGATTTTTTTCCTGTTCTTTTTTGTCATGCATGTATATTTTCCTTCAATAACCTCCCCAGCATGCAATGATGGGCACATATCCACCTAGTCTACTCATTTTGAATGTATTTTGTTTGAGTGTATTTAGTGTGCTTATAATTAGCAATTAGCTTGATTTCCCAACCCCCTCCTCCCCACCTAAACTCAATCCAAATAGTGTGCTTATAATTAGCAATTAGCTTGATTTCCCAACCCCCTCCCCCCCACCTAAACTCAATCCAAATAGTGTGCTTATAATTAGCAATTAGCTTGATTTCCCAACCCCCCCCCCTCGTAAAAATTTGCTAGAATGTTCTGTGGTGTTGATTTGTATAAAGCAAATATATGTTGCACTTTGCAAAATGCATGTGCACTCTCCAAGTGCATTT